>NW_026892602.1:8295000-8467500 GCF_033815535.1 Pezoporus flaviventris | reverse complement strand
GGGGAAGAAGTGTATATGATAGGAAAGCAGAAGCTTTGGATTTTTTTCTTAGTGAATTTGTACACATCACAACTGATCTTTCCTTTGGCATGTTTGATAAGCCTTTCTCAAAAATAACTCATGCTAAATTGAATCAAGCTATATGTTGTGCCATCTGAGACGCGAGAAGGGAATGGATAGGACTGAGAAGCACTTAGCAGAACATTAATCAGATAGGCCAGATTCTCTTTGGTATAACTTATTCTTGCTCGTTTGACATCACTGGTGTGCATCACTTTAAATTTTGACCTGGCTAATATGGTTTGGTCTGTGAGTAATAGTCCATGTCGGTGTCAACATGCTGACTATTTTGTAGTTCTTAGAAATTGGAAGAAATCTTGACTCTTAGCCACATTTTTAGAACTCTCAGCATGTGATAGCTGCAGGTTAGGAAACTTTTTAAAGAATAAGATAAGTGAAATTACATGTTTTGCAAAAAAATCCCTCCCATAATGTTGAAATCAGTTAGAGTTATTCAGTACCCAAATGTTAGATCAGTAACCCAGTATAAGCCTTTATGATTTCACATTATGATATATCCTTAGATGCTCCTTATACTGTGATATCCTTGATCACTCTTCCAGGTTTTTCTTTTGAAACTTCTTGGCAAATCCCTATTTCAGAAATAGCAAACTGTGTTGTAAAAAGATTAGATTATCCATACTTAGGGAACAGCTTTGAAAGCACATACAGGCTGTTTGTCTCCTTGACTGATTTTGGTATTGAGTGTCTGGCTAAGGTGGGTATGTGGTTACAGTCACAGTGAATTTCACATTCAAAAGAAAATGAGCATTGGTTTAGTTCCCTTGTTCCTTATTTGCCCTGTTGAAACAGACACTATAGTACATAGTGCTATGTAGTACAATGATGTGAATCATCAAAATATACATTAAGGGGCAACACTACACAAGGGTAAGGATATAAATATATTTTACAATTCTTAGCTTCCTATCATAAGAATAGTTCATGAGTGAATGTAAATTTACAGTAGGTGCTTATCAAATGTGAAAATGCTTGCAAATCAGAAACAAACTTTGGGACCTATAAACATATTTCAAAGATAGTTCAAGTGAAGAATATATTTGATAGTAAGAAATAATGTTCTCTTTTAGTTTCTACATGAAGCAGGTTGACATATCACTGTGTATGGAGAATTATAACACTTCTGGGTTAGGTATTGTATGCAACCTTTAATTCTTTTATCAGTATGCCTATTATTAGGGAACATATAGTGACATAAAATATTTATTTATAAAACAAGGAGGCATCATCCAGGATAAGGAGATAATAAAGGGTAAATACAGTTGAATCAGTTGATTTTACTTTTTTGTTCCATTCAGAAGTGATATATAAGCTATCTATCTTCTATGGTTTTTAAAATACTTGATATTGAGTTTGCTAATGTCTTGAATTAAAAAAAGTTATCTGACATTGGAAAGGGAGTTCTGAATGCCACTGTGACTTGTACATGTGTCCCATGTACATGTGAGTTGAAATATTTTACTACACTACCCTATAAAATCTTTTGGGTTTGACTGTAAGATGCACTTGTACAGACAGTAATTGGCCCGTTACAGAGATATTAATTAACATGTTAGAAATGTTTTCTTTATTAATGAGAAATTCACACATACTATTTAAATTAATTTGTATAGTTTAAAATTAATTTATTGTGGCCTTCGATGACCTCAAATCTACTAAGACAAAGCTGGAGTATTGTACTGTTAAACCATTCATTAAACATTTTATGCAAATAGTGTTTGTTTATAAACAAATTAACTGCAAGGATTTTCAAAACAGGTGCTGTGTTGTGAATGCGTACTAAATGATGTGGTACTGAAAGAATTAATTAGACCTTCAGATGTAATTAGTTGCAATAATTTGCGTGATTAGCGGCTTGGTTAAGAAGTAAGACACACACATTGTAATGCATGGAAGAGTCACTGCAGTAGCTTTGTCTTTCATACGGTGAAGATGAGATTTCCTCATGTTTAGGAAATTTTTCAAAAAATTGCTGACATTGCTGGAGTTAATTGCCAAGTATCCTGCAGGGGGTAACGTTTGGTTTTTTGGTTTTTTTTTGGTTTTTTTTTTTCCCCTTGGCTTGTTGCGATGCATATGCATTGGAAGCAATACCATTTGTTTGTACCTCAATGAATTTTTAAAACAGAAGGCTGTTAACCCTAGATTTTCAAGTCCCTAGAGGAAGAATTGATACATAACGTGTTCAGGGTTAAAAGATAGCCTGTGATAAGCCATATGAAACAGGTCCAGTGTTTCAAGATCAGTTCTAAATATTCATGTAATTTTTTTCCGTCTTGTAACCATGATTTTTCGTCTTGCATATCCAACCATGCAGTCAACCATTCGATGTACGTAGAGAATGCCTTTGAAACTGTCATTAGTGAAAACTGATTAAAAAGAAAGTTGTAATTACTGATATTTAATTTATGATGCTCCCATTCCTAGTTATGATAAATGTACAATACCTTTGTGACTTGCAAGAAAGCTTTTTCATCTTGATAATGCCTTGATGCCCAGTGACACTGTTAGAGAGTGGTTTTGAAATTAATTAATATGAAGACTTTCTTGATCTTTGTTTTACTTGCCTGAAAAGGTGGAACGAAGGTAAACTACAGTAGATTCACTTCTGAAGTCCGTGTTGGAAGTTGCTATTGGTTTGCTGTTTTAAAAGAAAGAGGTAAAGATTTGGTGCCTAGAGACATCAAGAATGCACAAATATGAAAGTAAATCATACTTTGACAGAATTTGTTGCTCTGACAATACCTGTTTATTATTGTTAGAAACACACTTGAGGGGCCTGCTTGTGTATTTTGAAAGAACAGGTACGTACTCTGTGAATCTCTTTGTCAGAAAAAGCAAAAGTTTCTAGAAGAACTTGAGGAGTATAGAAGAGAAAAAAGGAAAGTTTAGTAAATCAGTTATAAAGTAAGTAAGTGCAGTTAGTTCGCAGTGTAGATGATAGGAAGACAAAAGAGGCTTCTCAAAATAACACATTTGCTATGATGAGTATTGAAGGTTTTCCATACAGGTGTCCTATCCTCAGTGAATTTGAATTTAACCTTTTTAGTACAGAAACTTACTTCATCAGTATAACAATAGCAGTTTGTAAGATGAGGTGTGGGGAAACTGTTTCATCTCAGATGGAAGTGGTCACATTAGACTTTGTTTCATGCATTAACATAATACTTCTGGGGCATGGGCTTGATGAGACCTTGTTTAAAAGCTAAGTCTTGCTGTAGTTATCAAGTTGTTTTTGTTCTTTTAAGTTTTTGCCATATCATTTCCAAGAGTTTTTATGTAGCTGCAAATCTGACATAAGCAGCAAGACCTAGCAGGAGTTCTCTGGTTAAATAGTGAAAAAAATGATACTGTATTTGGATTAGTGACTGGGAAGTATTAGTGGTCACATATCTAAATGAAAGTAAAACCCACGTTTTTTATGTCTACAAACTTAACGTGGAGTACAGTTCCTTTAAGGACTGAGACAGAGAGTAAATATGCTACTTATTTTCTACAACAGAATGGCTGTTTGTGGTTTTAGCATTTTTTCCTTTTTTTTAAAAAAAAAGAAAAAACATGGAAGAGAAATAGAATAAAATAAATATTAAAAATGACAAAAGAACAAAAATCATCATTAACTGCTGCACAGCTGCTGTGTGTCTGCTGTCGTGGGGATTACCCTTAATTACTATGGATGAAGTTTGCTATCATTGGTTCTTTGGATGCCTCACAATTGGTTTATTTTTAAGGGAGTACTTCTTTCTGTATATGTTTTAGTAGAATATGCAGCTGTTAAAGTTTCTCTCTCAAGGAGAGAAATCACTCTTTTAGTCCTGAAGAGACTGAGGATCATTTGACAGAGGTGGCACAGGGATCTACTTGAATGAATTTATTTTTTTTTTCCTTTTCGTTAGTCTGTTTAATTCAGTTCTTTCATTTTAAGTGTGATGTTTGCAAAGTAGCCTTTAAAATGGGCTCTTCTGTATTGTTTGCATTTGAACGAAATTAACATTTGTATGTTGTCAGTAGCTGCAATGCATAGCTCAAGGCAATGAAGGATAGACAGTCAAAGAATATGGGAAATTTGATTAAAATGAATAAACAGTAGAAGGTCTTAAGGGTGGACATGGCATACTCATTGATTTATTTGTATTGTTTCTTGAGGCAAAAGAAGCTAATTCCATGGGATGTTTAGAAAATAGGTTTTAACTCTGAAAATAAAAAGGTGTTTAAGTCAATAAAATTAGGTTTTAGACAATGTAATCTGGTGACTTCCCTACTTGTATTTCTTATCCCTAATTCATATGAGGCCACAGTATTGAACAGGCAAATGTTCTTTGAGAGAACTTCTCTCTGATGAATTTTCATAGTAATTGTTATGATTTGGGATCAGTTGGATATTCATTATGTTTTGCTTTATTTTATTCACTAAGACAGGAGTTGGGAGGCAGAGCCCAAATTCTCAGTCTGGCAATTAGCTGCTGTGCATGGCTTACCGAATGTGCTAGTATTCAGTGCTGTCCTCTGACTTCCTTGGATAGTATGTTTTTTTTTCCATTACTCTTAGCTCAGTGAAGTAGTCTATATTAGCTCTGCATTTGAGTCACTGACCGCGTGCTATGTTTCTGCATTGTATAATGTTGCTTCAGGAAAACTTTGTAGTTTGAAAGGTCTTTGTGCTCACATCTTTGTAATACTTTGGCTGTCGTTTTGAGGTCTTGCTGACTCATTTGTCTCAGTATTCTGAATGTTCGCAATGGCAGCTTTTATACTTTATAGTCTACTTGATGGATTGGCATAGGTACCTTTTCAATGTTTCAGAAACTTGCTTGTCAAAATTTTCTTTCCTAAGTGCATCAGTGCTTGAAATGTGAGATGCTTTTCCTGCTAGTCTTTTGCTGGGGTGATAATGCTAACAGGCAGTTTTTGCAAAAGAACTTTTCAATGGAAAATCACTTGAAGTGGACCTCTGAGGCAAAGGACCTGTATTGCTGGTATTAGTGAAAATCCAGTCCATATCTTAGTCAAATGAAGGAAAATTTTTAATTAATTGACCCACTAGAATCATCTTCAAATTCAAAGATTAGCGGCAACAGTTCTGTTTATAGCATCTTTACTAAGTTGCTATTAATATTTTGATTTTATTTTACTTTATTTTATTTTTTTTCTTAAGGAGCAGAATAAGGAAAGAGTTTGTAAAGTCTGGATGTTTATCTGTGGATATTTATTTCTAATGTAGATATTAGTTCTGCTTTGTCCCTTACGTTGTATTCTTAATGGTTGTATTCTTAAAATAAAGGCATAGAGAATGCAAGTGCTTAATGGACCCTGAAAATATTTTTATACTCAGTCTCTCCTCCTCCCCCCACCCTAACCCCATGAAATAAAAAAAGCCATAAAAACTCTAATAGATGTGCTTGTTTGCCAATGTTAATTTGGGAAATCTGAGAATTCTACTATGTTTGTGGAGGAGCCAAGGTTATAACACTGCCCAGATGAGTCATAGAATCATAGAATATATAGGGTTGGAAAGGACCTTAAGATCATCCAGTTCCAACCCCCCTGCCATGGGCAGGGACACCTCACGCTAAACCATATCACCCAAGGCCTCGTCCAACCTGATCTTGAACACTGCCAGGGATGGAGCATTCACAACCTCCCTGGGCAACCTATTCCAGTGCCTCACCCACCCTAACAGGAAAGAATTTCCTCCTTATACCCAATCTAAACTTCCCCTGTTTAAGTTTTAACCTGTTACCACTTGTCCTATCACTACAGTCCCTAATGAAGAGTCCCTCCCCAGCATCCCTATAGCCCCCCTTCAGATACTGGAAGGCTACTCTGAGGTCTCCATGCAGCCTTCTCTTCTCCAGGCTGAACAGCCCCAACTTTCTCAGCCTGTCTTCATACAGGAGGTGCTCCAGTCTCTTGATCATCCTCGTGGCCCTCCTCTGGACTTGTTCCAAGAGTTCCATGTCCTTTTTATGTTGAGGACACCAGAACTGCACACAATACTCCAGGTGAGGTCTCACAAGAGCAGAGTAGAGGGGCAGGATCACCTCCTTTGACCTGCTGGTCACGCTCCTTTTGATGCATTCGAGGATATGGTTGGCTTTCTGGGCTGCAAGTGCACACTGCCTGCTCATGTTCATTTTCTCGTCAACCAGATGAGAACCCATCAAGTCCTTCTCCGCAGGGCTGCTCTGAATCTTTTCTCTGCCCAACCTGTAGCTGTGCCTGGGATTGCTCTCACCCAGGTGTAGGACCTTGCACTTGTCATGGTTAAACTTCATGAGGTTGGCATCAGCCCACCTCACAAGCGTGTCAAGGTCCCTTTGGATGACATTCCTTCCCTCCAGCGTATCAACCGAACCACACAGCTTGGTGTCATCGGCAAACTTGCTGAGGGCGCACCCAATCCCACTGTCCATGTCAGCAATGAAGACGTTGAACAAGACCGGTCCCAACACCGATCCCTGAGGGACACCACTCGTTATTGGTCTCCAGCTGGACATTGAGCCATTGACCACAACTCTTTGCGAGCAGCCATCCATCCAGTTCTTCATGCACTGAGTGGTCCATCCATCAAATTGACGTCTCTCCAATTTAGTGACAAGGATGTCATGTGGGACAGTGTCGAGCGCTTTACACAAGTCCTGGTAGATGACGTCAACTGCTCTGCCCCTGTCCATCAGTTCTGTAGCCCCATCATACAAGGCCACCAAATTGGTCAGGCAGGATTTCCCCTTAGTGAAGCCATGCTGGCTGTCACCAAGCACTTTGTTGTTTTTCCTGTGCCTTAGCATGCCTTCCAGGAGAATCTGCTCCAAGATTTTGCCAGGCACAGAGGTGAGACTGACTGGTCTGTAATTCCCCAGGTCATCCATTTTCCCCTTCTTCAAAATGGGGGTTATATTTCCCTTTTTCCAGTTGTCAGGAACTTCACCTGACTGCCATGATTTCTCAAATATGGCCAGCAGCTTTGCAACTTCATTCGCCAGCTCCTTCAGGACCCACGGATGGATCTCATCAGGACCCACGGACTTGTGCACATTCAGATTTTTAAGATAGTCTCGAACCAGATCCTCTCGTACAGTGGGCGCAAGGTCTTCATTCTCACAGTGCCTGCATCTGCCTTCCAAGACTTGGGTGGTGTGGTCAGAGCCTTTGCCAGCAAAGACCGAGGCAAAGAAATCATTCAGAACCTCAGCCTTCTCCAATTCCTGTGTATCCAGTTCTCCTGAGAGCTTCCTGAGTGGGCCTACGTTGTCCCTAGTCTGTTTTTTATTTGCTATGTACCTATAGAATCCCTTCCTGTTATCCTTAATATCCCTAGCCAAGTTTAATTTCAACTGTGCCTTAGCTTTCCTAACCTGGTCCCTAGCTTCCCGGACAACATCCCTGTACTCTTCCCAGGCTGCCTGTCCTTGCTTCCACTTTTTTTAAGCCTCTTTTTTCATTTGAATTTTCCTCAGCAGCTCCTTATCCATCCAAGGAGGTCTCCTGACCCTCCTGCTGCACTTCCTTCTAGTTGGGATGCAACACTCCTGAGCTTGTAACAGGTGATCCTTGAATATCAACCAACAGTCTTGGGCGCCCCGGCCCTCTAGGGCTATATCCCATGGAACCTTACTAAGCAGGTTCCTGAATTTCCTTTTAATATTTAATACTAAATAGAAACAGCTTAAGATAAAGAAAAGATGATGCTGAACAAATAAAATTATTACAAATAATTCCACAACAAAACCTCAAAGAGTATTTAATACCAGAAAAAAAAACCAACAAATGACCAGTTGAAACTCCTACATGCAATATGATGTCAAGTGTACTGTTTTGCACTTAGACAAGTGCAGCCTTGAAGCTGGGGAAATGACTTAGTGTCTTAGGTTTTTAGTATTTTTTTGTAGGCACAAAAAGCTTCTTCCACTTAAGACTCCTCTCTCAGCGTGTTGAATATTATACCATGCGCTGAACAGCCTCAGTGAGTTGTGTGAAAGGCAAGTATAATGTTATACCAAGGAAATATGTATTATACCCATTTATAAGGAGAGGAAGGAGAGTTAGAAAGCTGAGGTGACTTGAATAATTTTTTTGCATTCAGATTTAGAAAATTGTATGATTGGCCTACCACAGAGTGTTTGCCAAACTTTCATATACTCCAGACTTTTCACAGCTATACACTGGTACAAAATGGGACGATTTCCTAAACTGAAATGCATGTGATTCTGTGAACATTTCTTCTGTAATTTTAAAACTCTGAAGACCTAAGAGGACATCATTCCCTGTCTCCCATTCTGATGTTAAAGGTTGTCTGATTCTTCTAATTTGTCTTTTTCTGATACTGTAATGAAACCTGGAATTCAGGTTTCAGACGCTTAGTTACTAAGTCTTGATTTCTTTTTCCACCAGTTTCCAAAATGAACATAATATTAGTATGTATAACAGTTCTGTATGACCACCAAATTAAATTTTTAAACTCAAGATACTTTTTCTTAAAGGAGGTTAGTGGCTTTTTAGTTGACTGTTTGAAAATGCACAAATGCTTTCTGGGTACATCTTTGTTCTCTAAAAAATGGCTTAACTCTATTACAGGTCATCACTCTAAGAATAACCCTCACAACCTGGGATTCTTTTTGTATCCCTAAATTCTTGCCAGAAAAAGAGAATATTACTAAACCCTGACACATTTCATCAAAAGGAAAACACTATCTCCAGTAGAGTTTAGATTCTGCATTTGTTCATTGTTGATTATGTCAGAAATACCAGACAGATGCACACTGCGACTTCAATATTTCAGTGACAGACATCTATGTAAAGCTATCAGACCAATGTGGCATTCACCTTTCCTATAGAGATATTAAGATATATAAACAGATGGCCTTTGTGTGTAGTGCAGTTTGTAATGAAACTGAGATGATTCAGAATCTAATTTATCTGCTACAGTCCTCAGATTTGTAATTTGATTACAGCTAGATTACTTTGCAGTGAATTTTTGTATTTAAACCAGTTTCTTAGCCATAAGAAGAATCTACTGCATGAAACACTTTCTGCGATACTGCTAACTGGTTTTGATACAACTATCTATGTGGCAACCCTTGAAATCCATGTCTTATTCTTATGAATTGTAGGTTTACTGCGCATTTATCACTCTATTGAAATCTTCCATAAGCAGAAATCTTCCACATGCTAAAAAAACCTGTAAATAATCCTGTAATTCTTAAACATGCAAGAAAATCTACATTCGTATTTTTAAAAATGCACCTATAACCATAACTCTACATGGTGTTCCTTAGCTAACTTAGCTTTCCTTTCCTGAAAGTCCCAGATTTCTAATAACTATTAGTGTCAGACAGCTATCGTCAGTAGGCTACCAGCAGGTGACTTTAATGAATTTTAAGTTGATTTTTGCATTTAGTGAAACTCGGTGCTGAAAAGCTTCAAGAGTAGTTGTTACTTGAAGCATGTTTTCTCATTATTGCCATACAGCTGAAGTGTCAAAAAGTTTTAGAGAAACATGGCTAGACTGATCTAGATGTTATCATCAGACTGAGCGAGGCTCTTGGGTATATGAATGGCAGCTTTTAGTTGATCTAAACAAGGTTATGTTGTAGATTGATTCTGTGAAATGAGGGTTAGAAAGTCTTGATATTTTTAGGATGACTTGGTGTTGACTGTGTCAGTGGCAGAAAAGTAGAACATTTCTGGTTTAGGAATTGACAAGAGTTTGGAGGGGATGTCTGTAGTCTTGAGAGTCTGATGGTGAGTAATCATTAATGATTGTGACCTGGAAGATAGCTTAGTACTTGTCTATCAAGCAAATGCACCCACTTCTGGCCCAGAATGCTTCAGGGCTGGGGTATGTTTGGAGGTGTACTTGTGAATGTGGTCCCGTGTTTAGCGCACTGGAGCTATAGGAAAATTCAGTCTGGAAGGGACCTCAGGAATTCTGTGCTCTAAAATCTTGGGAAAATAAGAAAATTTAATATACCATTTCTCAAAACTGACTGATGTGCTGACCAGAAACCACCTGTTTAGTATTCTCTTCATAAATTTTTGCACAGATATGCTGACATTTTTTACAGTAGGTGATGTTTATGGTCACTGAAGAGTTAGTATCACATAAGGCACACCTCTCTTCAGCTTCAAAATATGGAAGATGCAAAGATCTGAGGCCAACTCATTCTGTGGCAAAATGGGTGGAAATTTCTAGACAACCAAGAATGATGGAAATATTGAGATTATCAACTTTTTAGTGAAGAATAGTAACAGGTACTTATGAATAGAGCACTACATGTCTTAACTTCAGATTCTTGGCTGAAAAAAAGACCCAGAAAAATACTTTGGATGTTTTGCAATTCTTAAGTACAAATTTGCAGTTGCCTAGTTTACTTTCACTTCTTTGTGCAAACACACCAAATGGAAGCATTTTCACAATTTTAGCTGAAATTAAGCTGCATTTGTGTATCCATCACTCCTAACACTGTTCTTGAAATATTCCAAAGAATATGTTCCAAATGTTCCAAAGGCTTATCATTATAAGTATTGCGTGGAGACGCTTTGATTAGCGACTGAACTGAATCCTGAGGTGCTTGTGACCTGCTGGCTCATGTTAAACTACATTCTGACTCCATAGAAGCTTTCTGGAGTAAAGATGCAGATCTATGCTTGGAGTTGTAAATTCATCTGTGCTAAATAAGACCACTTAAGCGCAACACTGTTGGTAGTAAACCATTAACCCAGTATAAAACAGCATAGAAAATTATTCTCAATTAAAGGAAAAAGGGAGAAGAGTATCATATTCTTCAGGGGAAATTTGGGAGGTAAAATGGAAGCACTCTAATTGGAATTTAGCCAATCTACAATTGAACAGTGTTTATTGTGGAAAAATATATTGTCAACATTTGAATATTTATGATAGCAATGCTAATGATTAAAAGAACCATGGAAATATTTAATGAACCCAAGTCATCACATCCACAGTTTATGTCTCACTGCAAGGTTGACGCTGTCAGCTCCAGTAACAACATTGTGTTTGTTAACATGCTAAGATATTAGCTCAATGCAAACAAGATAAAAGCAATCCCTAGGTATTGAAAACATAGTGTTTCTGCAACATGAAGATGTCTTTCAGACATCCTCTATGCAAATAAGTCATGACCAGTTCTAACATAGTGAGGAGGCCAAGACTGAAGTACTGCATCTATAAACTTTTTTTTTTAATTGACGTGGATGTTTCTGAGGTAAATTTAGAGGTAATTTCCTACATGAAATTGTGTTTAGAAAAACTATTGCTAGACAGAATAATTGCAGGCTTTTACTACATGTGCCAAATCAAACACATTAATTTTTTTTTTTTAAACTTCTACATTCCCATAAATGAAATACTGTATTCAAAAAAAATGCACTGAATTTCAGGTTTGGCACAAACACTGGTTAATCCCATTGATTTTTTGGAGATTGCATGAAATTTCCTTAAAGAGAACTTTGCCCACTGTATTAATTACATCCTGTATCTCTGTTTTGGTTCTTTATAGTGAAACCAATGCTAAAGTATGGGATACCTTATGTTCTAATAGGATTATGCTCAAAATTAAAGTGTGTGTTCCCCTGATAGACATTTTTCATGCAAATAGTTTTTTTATTGCTATAAATACTTTGTATTTTAGAAATGCAGTATTTAATATCATGAAGATCATGGTTTTTGTGAGCTGAATTTTCTTCAGATGATAGAGAAATTGCAGGCTACAAAATGTGATCAAACAGCAATATGGAAGGCTTAAACAGAATGCGCCCTAAGGACAAAGGCTGGTTAAGGCTATAGGGGATAGAATAAATGGGAGTTTTAGTAAAGCTATCTCTGATTCCAACAGATAAATTATGCTCTGCCTTTTCGGTATCTCTTTGGGACTGTACTACATAAATTATGACCAAGTATAATTTAGGCTTTCAGCCTATATTTCTGAACATCCATCTTGTACATTTTAAGTACAAAATTACCATTTTGCAGAAGTATGAAATTGAGACAAATTTTTTTTCATCTGTGCATTTAACTTCTGCATGCTTTATAGCTGATAAAGAGTTAGAGAGGACCTCTTTACTATCCAGAGGGTGATGTTAGCCATGTGATTGCATAACTGTGTTAACATCTGTGTAAGCCTGAATAAAATTTGGGAGACAGAAGAGTGCAGAATTGGTTATTATTTCAGAACAGGTATCTACTGTAGCTTTAAATAATAAGGAACATGGTTTTCTGGGAAAAAAAACCACAACCCAACCCAATCTTTTGTAGATCCAAATTCTTTATTTATTATCCATTACATTAAAAAAGTTATATATGGAATTTCCTTATGAAGTACAGTTACATGAAGACTACAGAGCACAAGCCTTCAATGCACTTCTGAGTTCACAATTTACACTTGAACATCAATGTGCATAAATGAATAAAGCAATTGATCCTAAGCGCGCTATTTTCTATCACTCAAGCACTACATTGTGTAGTCTGTGTTTCTGTGTAAAATCAGCTGAGAATTTCGTAATTCATTTCTCCCTTTATAGTATGTAATGTTGTAATACTATCTGGAATTCTAAAATTAGGAATAAGTACAAGGTGCATCCTTGTGGGGAGTGTACATTCTTCCACAGGGAACAGGATGTGGAAAAAAAGATAAAAGCCCTCTTTTGAGAAAGGCAAACTTGCAAAAAAATAATATTTTTGACAAAGAAACATAGTTTAAAACTGACCCAAGACAGCTTTAAATAACATGCTAATAGCTTGCAATAGTACTGCTAGAGTTTTTTGAGTTCAGTGGAGAACCATACCTTTTGACTTGGTGTAACTTTTTCTGTATTGACAATAAGAAATATCTACCACTTTTCAATGTGCACATGACCACACCTGCAGTATACAAAAGTTTAAAATCAGAAGACCTAGTTAGTATGTGTAGCAAGGTGAATTTATTTGGCATTGCTTTTCATACATTTGATGACTGTAGCTCTGTGAATTTAATGCAAACTTTCATAAGGTGTGAAAAATTAATAGAGGAAAAGTCTACTGTAGAACTAGAATGAATAAGTGTTGAAGAAGAAAATTTCCCCCTAAATACAATAGCCCAATTTTTCTCTTACAGATTTCCAATCAATTAACTTGGTGGTGTTCATATGTACAGTGTTTTGCTATTGCAATGTTTACCTTTCTCAGTGTCGTGGTTTAAACCCAGTCAGGTAACTTGTTCACTCACTCCCAGTGAGTGGTGCCGAGCTGACAACAATCAAGGTCTCCCCCCCCCCCCCCCCCCCGCACCGGGGCTCTCCCCTTCCCCGCTCCCGGAGGAACGGGGAGGAGGATCGAGAGAGTGCAACTCCTACGGGTTGAGACAAGAACAGTCCAGCAACAAATCACCACCGCTACTATCAGCTAAAACAATGATAAGGGAAAATAACAAGGGAAGAGAATATGATACCACCGGCCAAGAAAGCGAGTTCCACCCGGAAGCCCCTGTCCTTCCGGGTAACTCCCAGTTACCCCCCACCCCGGGCATGACGTGCTGTGGTATGGAATACCTCTTTGGCTAGCCCGGGTCAGGCGCCCCGTCTCTGCTTCCTCACAGCTTCCCCTCCTCCCTGGCAGAGCATGAGCCTCACAGTCCTTGGTCAGGGTAAACATCACTTAGCAACAACCGAAAACATCGGCTTCACCAACACTGTTCTCAAGCTAGAAGTCAAAACACAGCACTGCACCAGTTAACACAAAGGAAAAACATGACTGCTACTACTGAACCCAGGACACTCAGTAATTGATATTCCATTCAAAGCTGGTAGCATTCAGTAGACTGCTGGTTTTCCCTGCTTTCTGCAGTAAGTAGAGGGAATACTGGAACTCGAGTAGTAATACTAATTGCTTATAAAGATTTTAATGACAATCACTTTGATGGTAGAGATTAGTCTGTCTCAGACACCATCAAACGCAGGACCAATAGCTTTTCAACTTACCTTCTGTAAGGAAAATAAGGTGTTTCTGCTATCTGCATAAAATGGTGGAATATTTAGGTTTGGAAACTGTGAGAACATGGCAGATTCAATTTAACTTTCAGCTGTTTTTCATTAGAAAATGTAAGTTGGCTACGAAAATAACAGAAAAGTGAGATTCTTATACTGCTATTCTCTATTTCACCTTTTTCAACATTATGGCAGGGGGGGTGGAACTTGATGATCTTAAGGTCCTTTCCAACCCTAACTATTCTATGATTCTATGTGGGTGAAAATGCAACATAAATAGTTTCACTTGCTTCTTCATTAGGGATTTTTATAAAATAGTCTTTATTCTTTTTTTCTGCTGAAAAGTGAAAGAAATTGGAAAGGATTGGGAAAGGAAATTGTATTATTCTAGGATCTCTGCCATATTGCTGCTGCACTATTCCTATTTTCTGGGACAGGACTTAACATGTGTCTTTGAATCGTGCATTATGTCTTTAGTAGTTACATTTACTTTTGTGAATCTCTTTGTCAAGTTCTCTTTCTTGGTCAAACACACAGTCACTCAAGGATATAGCTGTTAACATTACACTATGATCTTAGTTTTTCAAGTGTAATACCTTCCTGCAGTAGTCAAGATTCTTCCTAAAGTAACATAGCATCTACAGAACTTATCACTGATTTTTGCGAACTGTGACTAGGAAGATGATTGTGTCTGAAGCCAAACTGTTCTGATGTATGATAGAAAGGGAAGAAATGAATTCTGTTAAATTGTAGAAGCCTGTCTTGAGATTAATTATAATGTGTATTTTACTTTTTAGGTCAGGAGCTTTTAAAATTAACGTATGAATGCAAAAGGAAGTCTATGAGTTAGCTACCATAGGGTTAAATTTTATTTGAGTCATTACTAAGTGATTTCATGTCCAGAGAGCCTTCAACTCAGGATGTGTAACATTTATCTGCCTAAAATTAAAAGGAAATGAGAGAGATTTATTAGTGCTTGTTTCTTGAAGATGGTTCTCCACATTTGGATTGGCTGAATGATTGAGGATGAAAGGCTTTCATAACGATGTTGTGTTGTACAAATGATCTCTAACCAGAAGTGCTGTCCTAAATGCTGCTGACTTAAGGATAAAAGTATTAAGAAGAGAGGGTAGGCTCTTTGCAGTTAAAGTTGTAACCAGAGTCCTCTTATAAAGTTCTAATGTAACCGGTAAAATTTAGGCTGGGGTAATTATCTATGTGTGAAATGTGACTGGGTTTGCACAATGTTTAAGGAAAGAAATTTTAAAACTGGTCAAATGAATTTTGAGGAGCAAACAGGCTAGCTGATCGTTGGTAACACTGGTGGTGTGGGCATTTATGTTGTAGTTGTTGGATTGAGGGTATTCCAAAAAAGCAGAGTTATTTTTAGAGAGTATGAGGGGAGGAGAGGGGGAAAAACAGAGGTGAAGCAAAGGAGAAGTATGTGCATCCTTACCTGGAAAACCTTGTTTTCTTTAGACATTTTAGAAATTCAGATGGGTCATAAATCCTTTTCTAAGATGTGAAAGAAGAAATTCAGCATTCAAAATCAGTAATACTAAACTATGCTGGGAAAATGGACATAATAAATTTCACACTACTCACATAAATATGGATTATTTTTTCCAAGTTACAAGAAAAATATGTGCATAATAACATCAGAGTTCCAACCTAAAAAAAACCCCAAACCAGCCTTTATTTGTTTCATTGGTGTTTGTCTTTTAAAGACTTCTTGATAAGAAACATAGACAGTAAGATACATTAGGTATGAGCTCTAATTTTCATATAACTATCATAATGATAACCTAATGCTAGTAGTGATAGTTCTGTAATTTCTAGTGAGCCACAGATAGGTGTCATAATTCCTGTTTTCTGAAGTAAACACTTACACCCCCCCCCCCCCCAAATTCTACTGTCCTGAGCTGGCTTAACTGCTTAACTAATGCTCAGATTTTCAAATACTAAAATGAAGGTACCAAAGGTAATGAAAACTTGAAGTGATTCAACTCTGTTCCAGATCTGTTAAGGGTTGGAAAAGGTGCTGCTATGAGGTCTTAATGCAGATTGTATTTGGGGCAGTATTCTGAACAGCACATTGTATTGTACTGCTGGCAGATGTCTTATAAAAGGCTATGGTATGTAGTATGTAAATTGGAAAATCCAGGTGTTAGCTAATTTCTAGAGCTGGGAAAGACAGAAAAGTGGGTCAATTTATAATGTTGTTTACTAGAAACTTCTTGACTTTACCATTCTTTTATTTTTTTTCCTAAGAATATTACATTGTCATTAATATGGAGAATATATTCTGATACATATATACAGATAAAAATCTTTTCCTTTGGATTTTCAGTAAACAGCTCATGAATGTATGGGCTTTTTGCATTAATTAACATTGATCTGGGTTCCATAGTGAATATTTTAATGTGTGGATTGGGAGTTTTTGACTGGTATTCGCAAGCTGATAAAAGTAATTTGTGTGATTCGTCACCCATCCCATATTTGCTTTCTGACTGAGTGCTTCTGGCATTTATAGGTATGTGTACCTCTGAATGGCTTCCTTAGGGTATCTGTAGGGTATCTGCTTTCTTGGTGTAGGCAATAGAGGGAACGTCTGAAAAAAAAGAAGTCTAAGGAATATTAGGAATGCTTGAGACGTTCCGTCCTAATTTTCTTCCAAAACATTCTAATTTTCTCCTTGTGACTAATTTAAATATATTATTATGATTCTAGCAGTTACTTGCAAGTAAGTGGAGATGCAAAGATTCAGAGTCAAAGCATGAAAAAGAATAGTTAAGTTGTATCCTGAATGCCAATGTGACCTTTTCTTGATGGTTAAATGGTGACATCTTTATGGCTGAACACGTTTTTTAAAAATAGAATTATAAACCTAAACTGCAATAATATGTAAGTTCTTAAATTACTTTAAGAAGGTAAACTGGACTTATTATAACTTGATTTTTATTCATAAACTAAGTGTAATGCTGGTATTCTAATATAGATCACAGTATATTTGATAATTTCTGTGTAGCTGATCTGGTCTGTAGATGCAGAGTCTACACCTGAGTCTGCATTTTGGAATGAATCTCCTGCTTAACAGCACTCTTTAGTTTCTGAAGTCACTAATCAAAAGGATTTTATTTTTGAAAATACCAACAGTAATGCAGCAGAACTTGTCCCATTTTATTTCTGCACTATCTTCTTTGATTACATTTTTTTCCCTGTAACTGTGCAAATGTTATTGACACTGTCATATGTATATTTCACCCATGCTTTCTACCATGTGGCATGGCATGACAGTATGCATAGCATTCAGCATGTTTCTCACATGGGATTTATGGTGTTATTAGGCAGAAGATACGCATATTACACAATTGAAGATCAAAATTTTTACTATAAAGAGGGTGGATTACTTGTTCACAGTAGATCTTTCTCAATATCTTGAAAAGAAAATAATCTGTCATGAGTTGCACACATGTAAAATTTACAAAGTAGAAGGGCATTGTAAAGAATACATGTGATGTGCTCTTACTAGTAACAGTTAATAAGCAAATACTGCCCAACTGATGAACAAGATCATTTGGATTATTGGGTCCGGAATGGGATTTCTCGTGACAATGAAAAGGTTTCCGTGATTGCTTTTTCATCATTTGAAGGCATCCGAGAACCCAGTCTGTTAAATCGGTAATTCAGTGACCTAGGATTTTATTGATTTTAAGATTATGAGCCTGATCTAATAATTGGAATGATGTTTGATAGTTTACATTTGTACAGATGTATAGAGAACTTCTTGGCCTTTACTTTAGAGTAACATAGGGAATTTCGGATAATTTGTGCTGCTCTAAAAGGGTTACAGAGTGCATGGCGCTGCCTTAGAAAAATTGTCATTAACAGTGGAATGACTTCAGTAAATAGTGTGAGTATATTTATGAAATTTTATTTTGCCTGACTCAGCAGTGGAACAGGGGAAAGTCTGCCCAGGAAAACACTGATAACGAGATGAATCAGAATTAAAAATACTACTTAAAAATGTGACTCCTCTGAAAATGCCCAGGAGCACGGTTTGGTCTACTGTGAATCATAACAATTTACTTATCTGTGTATGCTTTGATTAAAGCTCTAGACTTAAGTAGTGATAATATTGAATTGTGTGCCATAAAATTGCTCTAGATCTTTTAAACAGCAGCACTAAAATGTACTAAAAAGGGGGAACTCAAATGGATCCTGATAAAATATCACCCCATGTTTGTTCCTCATATAGAACAATGACCTCTCATAAGCCATTGCTTTCTTACTTTTCTAAGGGTTACTCTTGCCTTGATTCCTTCCCTGATTATCTTGAAGCCTGTCAAGCTGGAAAGCTCTCCCCTCCCTTGCTCTTTCTTCCTAATAGACATGAAACAGTCCAGTCAATAATATTTTACTTGTCTTCCCACTGTGTGTCTCTTCCTCTGATCAGTTTAGGCGGGTTTGACTGCAAAAAGTCAGAAGGGAGGTTAAGATCTGAAAGTTCAGCCAAATGTTATCAGCCAGAGAGATGTTGCTAAGGGAAAGGCCTTACAGCCCCTAAGACCGGAGCCAATAATAGCTGCACATAACTGATAACATCAACAGCTGTCAAAGATCCAGGCATTTGTGGTTCGTCTGTAAACTCAAACACCTGTATTCAGTCAAGCTTTGATTGTTATCCCCTCTTTTCCCGTCATTTTGATTCGTTCCTTGAAGGTGCTGCCAGGATATTCTAAGCTGCTAGTTGATTTATAAAGTGAAAGAGCCTTTCGAAAGTTTGGCACAGTTTGAAAAATCGACTGAGGCTCTCATTCATAGGGTGACAAGTTACTTTGACATTGTTATTGACAGTATTCTTTTAATTAAGTTTTAGACAATATAAGGACGAGTTCAGATCCTCAAAAGCATGGGTTAAAAGTACGTTAACAGCTTCAACACGTGTCACTTAAAAGAACATTATGTACTTTAAGATGTTTCTTTTGTGATGAATTAGATCAAAGTGACTAATAAACATTCTCCATGAAAGCTCTTCAGAACATAGTATATACATGCTTGAGATATTTTAAAGAGAGATTTTTGGGGACCAGGCTGTAAAATAAGCTAAAATATCTTAAATGAACAGCTGATACTCTTGTCTCACGACTATAAATTAGTATGGAGGGCAGAAAAAAAGACTGTTTTTAGTGGGAATTTCATGGTAAATTATGCAAGGGTAGTTCTTTACTGATCATGGAGGGAATTGTGCAGAAATGCGG
The DNA here is from genome assembly GCF_033815535.1 of Pezoporus flaviventris. NCBI lineage: Eukaryota > Metazoa > Chordata > Aves > Psittaciformes > Psittacidae > Pezoporus > Pezoporus flaviventris. Next base: position 8,448,181 of record NW_026892602.1, on the reverse strand, counting down.
TTACTGCAAACTGATGTAACATGCAGTTTTGAATGTCTGGACTGAAGTGGTAGGATCAGATATGAAAATTATTGTTATTTTGAATAAATGCAAACTACTGCAGTTCTGCTGACTTCCTTTGGCCTGTGCCTTGTTATGAGCTTGAAGTCACTGAGAAGCATGTCTACAGTCAACTGTAATGGAGTTGGGTGTTTTGTGTTCCTGTAGTCTTTCTAACTCCCCCCTGCTTCTTAAACACTAAGTTTAAGACTGAGTGCCTTTCTTACTCGTCTTCATTATATGCAACTTCATTCCAAAGAAGCGTTATGTACTGCAGTGACAGACAGGAAAAACAGTATTTTAAAATAATTAATTATACCTCTGTATAACATTGTGTATTCCAGGAAGAATATTTCCACCTAGTGCCAGGTACCTTTAGAACTGAAACGTTTTCTTTCTAAATAGATTTTGGTAATGAAATTGATACAAATGTTATAAAAGAATTGATGGTACAGTTTACAAGAGCTGTTTTCATGCGATGAGTATTATTGTTTTCTGCCTGCAGTTTTACAAGGCCAATCTTTTGTAAACTAAGCTCAGGACACATACTGAACTTGTGTGGGGGACTGAATACATAGCTAAGGAACTTCTCTGGGTTAACAGTAGACATAAATCTGAAATCATGCCACTGCAAATTGCAGACTGATTTTTGCCAATTATATCTGAACAGAGCAATAAAGACAGCATAACAGAGTAACCTAGTTCTCGGTCAAAGAATTTTCTTTGCTGAAATTCATTATTATCCCTTGATTGAAGTGTGTTTTACTCCTCAAGTTGCAGGAATGCAGATGAAAATGTGGGCTGAGGTGTTGGGAGCTTCAAACTTAGTCAGGCTGTTGTTGGCTATGGGCTCAGAATTTAAGGTCTGCTTTTTGTTGTGGTTAGAAAACATAATTAAGTAGGTAAAAATTTCTTACAGCCTGAAACTTAATCATATGAAAATCTAGTCATATATAGGGGAATTCATCCCAGATTCTACAGTTGGGTGAATATAAATGCTTAGTGTTTGTTTTTTTTTGTTTTTTTTTGTGTGTGTGTGTGAAAGTGTGCAAGATGGAGGATGGAAAGAAAAGGGTTAAACATCTAGTATTTTTTCTACACAAGCTGGATACTTCCCACTACTCTAACCTGGAAAGCAAAACTAATGAGGGTGACATTAATGACAGCTGGGGACAGGCTCATCTTTTCTATAGCATTGAGCAAACCTGTTCATGTCGAATTGCTGCACAGCTACTGTTTCACCTTCTGACTACAGAGGCAAGCCCACCTTGCTGATGTAATTCCTCACTGCAGCAAGGAGTTAGAGCCATGTGAGAAGAATACATTTTTGCCATTGTCTTTCTGTCCGTCTGCCTGTCCGTCTTTGTCTCCTTCCATCTGCCCATCATTCCTTGTTTCCATACGTGTGTCTGCCTGTCCGTCATTGTTTCCGTCCATCTGTCCTTGTTTCTGTCCATCCGTCCTTGAAAATAAAGTACCTTATGTTTCCTTCAAAAAGGATTGTGGAAAAAGTTTATACAACCCATACTTTGAAAAAAAACCCACTTTATTTCAGGGGAAAATGTACAGAAATCTTGAAGATAAAAAACTACTGCTTTTGTAACACAGAGGCAGTAAAAAGAAAATAAAGAATAAATACAGTACATTTTAGCAGATGTGTTCCATGTGTTTATATTTATCTTTATGTAAAGTGAACGCCAGAATTGGAAGCCTACACACTGTCACTGACTTCTGTTGTACTGCAGGTGCCTGTCAAGTTTCCTTACGTATGGAAAGTACACATCAAGGTAAATTCAGAAATATTAGTTTCAACTCCTCGTTCATACTATTTTGGTAAAATACATACTTCCTGGTGTTGAGTGGGATCTCAAACATATAGCTTGACTTTCTTGAAATGGTCTTTCAATTTATTTGGTAGAGAATTTATAAAAATCTAAAAGAGAATGGAGTGCATCAAAGTGATGTATTGTGTTATTATATAAACAGTAATTTTTATAGACTTTGGATGCAGAAACAACTCAGACAGTGGTTCATCTTTAAGAGTGTGAACTCTGACTTTAGGGAAGGTTTCTGCATTTGGATTTAGTCACATGCTGTAGGATTTGGGGACTTTGATATGGAAAAGATGAGAGATACTACTTTAGTAGTGTACAGCAGTCCTTCAACCTTTGCAGCATGGGAATATGTTCATAATGCATTTAGCATCCTTTCTGCAGTGGAATTTGTATGGCATCTCAGTAACATTTGATAACTGTTCTCAGTTAAAGCCTGTAGATTTTGGGGAATGTGCAATTTGTTTCCAAACATACTGAAACTGCTGACTGTGTGTCTAGTTTTCTGAAGTTATATTAAGATTCCTGGATGTTTCTGCTGGGAAAAGTGAGGTGAGGAGTTTTCCAGGGTGTCTTTTCTGTTCCTTTAGCTACCAACTGCTCAGGTGTCAGGTTTGAATCTGTTTACAATTTTAGATATTCTCCTACTCCTCATGCAAGATTGCTGTTTATTATGGCTTGCTAACTCACATTAGTAAGTATTCTGAAACTTGCCATATTTTCAATAGAATTAATCATGCTTGAAAACTTTTACACAAAATCCTAGCATTTTATTAAATTCAAAGTCTTTGGAATTACAACCTAAATTTTGACCTAATCTTATCTAATACTATTAGTAATATTTAGTTTAAACGAAAGGAAGAAATGTGAACTTCTATTTTCTCCTGAAAATAGTACAGCCAATCTCTGGAATTAGTCTCGTTACTGGTCAGTTCAAATGAATCAATATTTGGTATATATTGACATATCATGTATATAAAATATATTTAGAATAAGTTCACTTATATCTCCATTTTGGTGTATGGGACACTTTTGAAGTGACTTTATGAGGCATGAAACGGCAAGGTTGATATGCAGTTGAAATAATAGAGCCAAAAAAATTGGATTAAGGTGAACCAACCTGGGGAATATGCACTAGGTTAGACTAACTCCCTGTTTTATTAGGTAGTTGTTGATAGTATATTAGTTTTTCCTATCTAGTACTATGATGTGTGGATCAGGTTGTATGGCTTTTCTCTTTCCCTTCCCTTCCCTTCCCTTCCCTTCCCTTCCCTTCCCTTCCCTTCCCTTCCCTTCACTTCCCTTCCCTTCCCTTCCCTTTGTATTTATTTTCTCTTAAAAGTATTTTGTGGTGTGAAGTATGGATGTACTGAAATGATGCAAAACTAATTCCATATGGTTACACTTTTCTGTTCTATTGAACATATTTTAATTATCCATTTTCCTACTGCAGTAATAGTCAGAGAATGTCTGAGTCCTCCTTTGAAGCCATGTTGTCATGAATGTTATTTTTTAAGCTCTGAAAGCTCCATCCTCAACCCTATTATTCACCCAGTGCATCTATACTGTGTTTTTGAAAAGCAGGTTGGGAGATAGGGATGGAATTTGCAAAAAAAAACCCCATTCTGCCTGTTCTCTGTCTCCCCCATATATCGGTATATGTGTGTGTGTGTGTGTGTGTGTGTATCTCACTATATATGCATATACATACATATATATGTATATATATATCACTATATATGTGTTTATATATAGTGAGAAATTGGGCAGATGTCACATAAGACATGACATGAGACCCATATTAATTTGAAACAACAGCAGGAGCCAGTGTGGAATGACAGGATGTTTCAAATGACAACATGTCCTTTAAAGTTAAGGAGGCTAATTTGAGCACCTATATATTTATTTATTTATTTTTATCAGAATTGAAATTTTTTAAAACTAAATTGCTTTGGAGGTATGGCAGGTCTCTGGCATGAGGGTAAATTTTTGCATTAATCTCATACAGTATGCATATATGCTGTATACACCAGAGACCTAAACTATTACCAGGTCTCTTCAGAAACATATTAACTCTTTAGTGGGTACTATTGAGGTCCCAATTGTACCAGCTTCGTCATGAAACCATATACTTACATTTGTACATAGAAGAAGCTGAGATTGTATATTCATTCTTAAAGTATGGAATTTTTAATGTCCTATTTTTCACATGTGATAACAGAAGGAGGGAAGTAAAGCATTTCAGTGTCCGTAAGATGGATTTTTGGTAGGGCAAAGGTTAAATTTCATGGTTTCCTGTCTTTCAGCATCTATTCTTCAAAAATTATGATTTATTTGGAATAGATGTTTTCCGTCTTTCTAGTAATATACCATCTCAAGTGAAGTATGTGTGCATATTAACTTCTTATAGGGCACATATAAAATTCCAGGTAAGTGGGAATCACGTGACTGGCAAGGGGATAAAGTTCTGTACACCCTTCTGCTTTAAAATAGAATTATTGTGCCACTTAATTTGTTGTTTTTCCTATTTCTTGCAGAGAAAAAGAAAATTGCGTGACAAAGGTTAATATAACAATCTTCCCTTATTACAATGATTTATATATGCTGAGCATTAACAGCAGAATGTCATCCAGCTCTCCTTTAATTTGCAGACATCTGGATCTTTTTTTTTTTGGGATCACAGTGGTAGATGACAAAGCTGTACTCTGGAGAAATAGGAGAGAACACTGTCATTCATAGCTTGTTATACCACAAACACTGAACTCTTATCTCTGGTGAGTTAGTGGACTTCAAAAATAAGGATGTTTTTATCCAAATGATCCTCACTAATGAAATACATGGGGAAGAATATTATATTCATCTTAAAATTATTCTGATCCTATAATATGTCAGATGACTGTAGATAGTGGTTAAAACAACCTAAATGTGAATTCACTTCCAATTTTAATTTGGAGATGTCAATGCTGCAATTTGCAATGATTATGGTTTAAAGCAGCCAGTTTTGTTTCTTTCTGTAATTTATGTTTTAGAAATGTTTGAAAAGTGGAGGGCAGGGTAGTTTAATTAAAGCAAAATGCATTTTGACATGTCTGAATCAATTGTAATGAGAATCTTTTCATTTTATTCGTGTTTTAACCCAGAATGATCTTGGTGCTGTGCAAAGGTATGGCTTGTAAAAACAATATTTCATTGTACTGGGTGTCACTGCTCCCTGTGTAGATCCGCCACCTCTGACATGAAATGCAGATTTCAAACATTACACTCCAATGGCAAATGTTCATTTAACAAAAGGAATATTCTTATCTGAGAAGTAAAATGAGAATTTCTGATTGCATTAAATAAATATGAGCTGAAAGTTAACTACAGTATGAATGTTTACAGTAGCCACAAAATGTATCTTAGCATTTTTAGCACTGTCAATCATCAGTTAGAATTCCTGTAACATCCACAGGGTTTGCTTTTTTCCCTTCTACCTCATTTATGACCTGTGACAGGATAAAAGTTTGTAAGTTGTAAAGGATCCTGTTCTTGAAGGACCATCTTACTGTCCATATCATAAATCCTAGCAACAGGCCAAGTGTGGAGGGAAGAAATTACATTTATATAAGCACTGGAATTTTCTACAAGGTGGAAGAAACTCTTACAGAAATTTAATTTTCTCATTTCTTGAATGGTGAAGTCTCATTTTGCAGGTTACTTGGTGTAGGTTTTTTTTTTATTTGTCTTTTTTGTTGTTTTGTTTTTAATATATTTTGGATATTCTGTGGTTATGTGTTAAATTTTTCTGCTTCACAAACTGTAATAAAGATTTGATGCAGAAGAACAACTCCAAAAGCATCCTTTTAAAATATGGCTTAAAGTTGTATCCCTTCATATTTCGTTTATGTGTGTTGACAGCTAGCTCTTACAATGTTTTACCCAGTGTTTAGCATCCATGCAGTTTTGAATTCATGGTTCAATTTCTGTAAAATACAGTGGTAATAGCTATACCAAAAATCTTTTCAGCAAATTTCTTTCCAGTGTCATCTCAAAGACTTTCAACAGAAGGGGAAAGAACTCATTTCTAAATTTACAGGATACAGTTTATGACCCTCTTTGACTTGGAAAATGGCTGTTGACCAGCCAGAGTCTGTACACCTTTTGTTGTCTCTTTACCTTCTGGTTAGTCACAGAAAGCTACTGTCCTTATGGGATCTGCTTTTCTTTTTTGTTTGGAAGGTTTTCTTTGAATAAATGTAGTTGTAGTGGTACAGGTGGTGGGGTCTTTTGACCCCTTCCAATCAAGATCAATGCTGTAAGGTAAGAGATACAGACCTAATGTGTACGGTTTGCATTGTGAGTGCTTTGTCTATGTTAATTCCCCCATGTCCGTGAGTTGTTGCATTGGCTCAAATATATACATTGTTTAGTTTTCATAATTATTTTTTTTCCCTCACACTGGAGGTCACGATAGGCTCCTGATATGTAACAAAGAGAGTTTGACTCAGTCTTCTTACTTACTCAACGTTTCTTGGAGTAATAGTTCTATTTTTTTATAGAATCAATTAATTGGTTTAATATGATTGCAGGAAGCTTCTCAGCTCAACTGAAAATGTATCTGGAAACCCTTGAAGTGACGACTGACATTCACTTAAAATAATAACAATGATGACCATGAAAGACAGAGAGAATAGGTTTTTGTTATAACTGTTTTGCTGTGATCTGTATGCCTGTGAGAGAAAAATCTAAACTATTCACATAATAAAGCTAGTTATCAGAAATGTATTTTAGTATGAAACTGAAATAGTAAATTGGGGTGTAATAAAGAGCACAGACTGTTCTTCTGTTTGAAATAAAATCATTGTTCTAGGACATATGTTTCGTATGTAGCTAATCTGTGCAGTTGGCTACTGTTTGTTATTTAACGCTCAGTGTGTGCTTTGTAAGCCTACGGCTATATTAATCAAATCAAGATTATTTTGCTTCCATACAAAACTTAGTCTTTTTATCTATAGACTATTTAATTAAAAAAAAAAAAAAAAGGCAAATTCACTCGGTTTTGCAAATGAACACATAATTTAACACCAAAATTATCTTAAGAATATGCAGCTTCCAAAAGTGCTGTATGAAATAACTTCTTACAAAAAAAAAAAAAGTAAAATAAACCCAGACACCGTGGAGATCTACCCTCTGTGACACGCGGGACGTGAAGGGGTTTGGAATGCACACCTGATTAAGCAGAATACTATGTACTTGTAAGGTTTTCCCAGGGAAAAATTGCCTGGAAACCTTACCTGTGTTTCCCTGGTAAATGTTTTGTGAGCCTTCTGAATCCAGCATGTACATTGGCTGTTGCTTGGATAATATTATTGTTAATATTTCAGTTTATATTAGTGTCGAACAACACTTGTTTTATTTGTAAGCAATTGCTGTTGTTTGCGGAAAATTTGGGAAACTTTTTTTCTTATTGTAAAGTGAAGAAGAAAGTGAAAAGGAAAATCAACTATGCAAACCTTAGGACTAAGTAGAAATAAGAAATTAAAGAGAAAAGATCCATCTGGCTGTATTTGACAGAAGACCTTTATTTGCTCGCAGAAATAAATGTGGGTGACATGAAACTTTTTGCTTCCTCATTACCAAGTACACATTTAACTTTCTGTGCTTATCAGTCAATTCTGCTGACTGCCAATAGCCCCATTCAGGAAAAAAAAAATAAATCTCAGCTATCTGTATTAAGAGAGTGTAAAATAAAAAATAGATATTTTTATGATATGACTCCTGACTTATCCCATTTTCCCTATGACCCTTATTTCCTCTTATCGTAGTAAAATAAAGCCCTTTCCAGCCTAACTCATGTTACAGCATTAGTGTGATTCCTTTAGTAATTAATAGAATTTAGGCTCCAGCATAGTCAGTTTTGATTAAGCAAACATTAAATTAATTCAGCCTGCAAACACTTAACTCTGTTAGAGCTATTGAGGGAAGAAAGCATTTGGATGGACGGCAGAACGCATCTTCATCGGATTGCTAGCCACCTCAGAGTAGTTAACAGTCAGATCAATACAGCTCCTAGAGCTATAATAAAATGGCTTCGACAAGCTCATCTGTGGCTGAGAACACAGTATACACATTGATTTCCTGGCCTGATGTAACCCATTTACCTATTCAGCTAGTCCGTTAAGGAAGGTGCAAGGCTACAAAGGCCCAAGGGAGCAATGATGCCTGTAAGTAGGTTAGCAAATACTTGGAAATGTCTTAATTTGTTTTACAGTTACTACTTCAGGGAGATACATTTTTTTTAATTTTTTTTTTATTTTTTTTAAGAAAATGTTTATATGTAATTTCTTATTCCTTTGTAATGTTTTTTAAGTTAGGAAATGCATAGTGCTCTGTGCTCAGTTTCTTTTTTAATAGAGGTCTTCACTTTTCAGCTAATCTGGGGGTATAAAATTTGTGATCCCCAAAACTCTGGCATACCACACTGCAAGCTTTGAAATGTACGTACTGTAAATAATATTCCAAGCCAGAACTTAACCACTACCTGTCATCCTCTACTTTTTCATTCACTTGGCTTGCTTTCTTGAACCTGATAAAAGAAAAGTGATAAAAGGGGAATTTATATGTGGGGATACATGAATCAACATTACCTTGTTCCAAGCCAAGTTCTTGTACTAGTTCTGGTTATTTATTTATTGCAGTTTTGTGAGTTCTACATTGCAGATCTGGGAGCTGGAGAAGTGATTCTGGTCCACTAATTTTAGCTGTATGATCAGATTCTGCTGAATTCTATTTTGCTTCTGGAAATGAACCTGTGGGTACAGAAGAAAGGAGAGGAGGAAAAGGAGCCAGTCCTTGATACCGGCTGCTAGTAAATACTGAATTTGAGTATTCCCACTATAGGTAGTTTCTTGTGAAAACAGTCTGTTGAGTGGCTTAGAGAACTATTCAGTTCTGGTCTGAGCCCTACTTTCATACCAAGTACTAAGTGGCCAGTAAAACATCCAGTAGCATTTCTCCTGCCTGTTCAAATGTGCCATGTAAAAGGTGCTTGTGGTACTGTGTTCCAAATTGCATGTCTAGGTATGTGAAAAAGCTGTTTTTAAACTAAGTGCAAATATTTATTCATTTCATTGCTCTCAAACTCAATTTTTGTTTCCATTCCATTAACAGCTTGTTTTATTCCCTGTGCGATTCTGTACTGAGCAGGTTGATACTCAAACCATTCATGAGGAAAGATATATTGAAAAAGACAGAATGGTAAAGCAGCTGATAGGCAGTTATTAGATTCAGATAAACTGTAATCTTAAGTCATCTTATGAGCATGCTAATTACACAATGACATTACCTACATAGAGTGCCATTGCTTTGTTAACATGTTATGCAAGGTCCTTTATTAACACTGCAAGAAAGGACTTCCTCTCATTAGATGGTTATGCAAAACTGTAATTATACTTGCCTGTGAAAAATGGTGAAGTTATGAAAGGCTTGCTTCTTCAGGGCTTTCCTTTTTTTTCTTCTTCTTCCCCCTTTCTCCCTCCTTGCAGATTATAATCACTCTTTCTCTGGAGCAAGAGTGACACAGTTTAAAATAAGAAATTTGTTTCCACCTAAGGTTTAGAATTCAGTAATCTCTTTACCTTTCTGCAGTGGTAACTATTATGTGTGTTACTGTAGTGTTCAAACAAAAAAAAAAATCTGTGGTAACTCAGACAGCATATGTAATTTTGAAGAGAAATTTGGGTGCTGCCACCAAAGAGAAAATTAGCACTAACTGACTCAAATTTGAAATAAACATAAAATATTTTGGATGTAATAATTATGAGTGGTTTCAGCTAATACATTTTTATCAAAATGCATTTTTTTGCACCTTTTTTTTCAGGCTTAAAACTGTGATAGAACCTCCTTGTGAAAATTCTATGATGTGCAAGCAATATTCCCAGATTCTTTGATAATAATGCCACATTTGCCTGTAAAAAATATGCTATAACAGTCTACAGTCTTACTTGGAGAAAGGAGGAATTTCAGGTCAGTTTTCACCCGTAACACTGTGACTACAAATCTTTAGCCATGTCATTTTAAAGGCTTATCTGGAGGCGAGTTCTTATTTTTTCCGTAAATTGTGCGTTTGTTAAGTTCTGACTGTCCTGGGGTACTTTCTAGTGACCAGGTGGTCGGAATTAGTTTTACGGGTTTGCAGAGTACAAAACAGGCTTAGCAGACAGTAAGCAGCTGATGCTCCTTTATGATTATCCTAAAATGTAGAGAAAGCAAAATGAAATATAGCAGAAGAATATATAGCGTATGGTATGTTACAGAGAAGGCAATCAAGCGTGAAATGACAGCAAAAGAAACCAAAGGATAACAGGCAACTGATGAAGAGTTAGTAGTATTGAGGAAATACATCTGGGGTGGAGGCTAGGAGCAGACAATGCAAGTGAAAATGAGCATTTCAGGAAAATTAATTTTAAGAGGTAAGAATATTAGTACTGAAGAGTTTGGAAGTATAAATTGAGAGACTTGCTTTGGGAGACATTTGGTGGTCATTAACGAAGAATGGAAGTGAAATAAAGAGTGTAAGCAATACTAAACAATTTGTAATGAAGCAGAAGAGTTGTGGGAGAACGTGTAGGATGGTCTCCTGGCACCTGTCTAGTAAGCCTTGAATTAACAGGGAAAAGGTGCTACCTTGATAAACCATGAACTGTTTAATACTAGAGATTGTGGAACTGTTAACTCAGGCTCCCATTTCCTTTTACATGTTCACAATAAACATTTAGCTTACTGGCTTAAATCATCAGGGTGGATCATGTTTTTCATAGCATATGGATTAGCATTCTCAATTGTCAGTGGCAATAGACCACACTTATTTCAAGTGAGTTCAAAGGCTGTCTGAGACAAAATGGAATATGACATTGAACACTGATACTGTTGTGGCCTCAAGCAAATATAGAAGTTGTACACCAAAACATTACATTGCTAACGACAACCAGAACAGTACTAGCACAAAAACTAAGAGGCTGAAAAAAAACCCAAACACTGTGAAGAATATCTCTAACAGCTTATAGGAATGCATCTTTCTTTGTGCCAAAAGCAAGTGTAACTCAGCTGCAGGACAGGATTGGAAGAGGAGCTAACATTAACAAGTGGGAGAAGTCTGAGTGAGGAAGTTATCTTAGAAATAAAGCAAAGGCAAAAAGACACATAAATTCAGGAATATTGACCAGAAGTCTTGTCTTTCAGTACATGACTCTAACCATAACTCCTTTGTGTCTTTGAAGACATTTGAGATAGTGAATAGCTTGTTAAAACAAATACGTTGCATATTAGGGATGAAAAGAATGGAAAAGGGTACGACAAGGTTAAAGGTTTAGGCGCATGGATTTCTTAAATAGTTTGTGTATGTAGTTTTATCTTGGGGCATCAGATTAAACATCAAAGATAACTGAAAAAACATTTGACATCCTTTCCTTTTGTAACTCGTTTTGTAAGCTAATGTTTTAATGAAAAATTGCATTGTTAGTTTGGGAGTTTTAGAAGAGGACATCAGCACAGTTTGAGGTAACAAATAGCTAAATATCTCTGCTTTCACATGCAATCACCACATAATAGGAGATCTCAGGAGCTTAATACCTATCAAGAACTTTAGAAAATACTGGAAAGACAGAGCTGTTTGAAACAGCAGGTCTCTCGATCATTTTGAGAAGCAGAGGATATTCTAAATTTTGCTGAGGTTTTGCTGAATTAAGTAAGTCATAGAATCATAGAATAATAGAATAGTTAGGGTTGGAAAGGACATTAAGATCATCTAGTTCCAACCCCCCTGCTGTGGGCAGGGACACCTTACGCTAAATCATATCATGCAAGGCCTCGTCCAACCTGGTCTTGAACACTGCCAGGGGTGGAGCATTCACAACCTCCCTGGGCAACCCATTCCAGTGCCTCACCACCCTTACAGTAAAGAATTTCATTTTTATATCCAATCTAAACTTCCCCTGTTTAAGTTTGAACCCATTACCCCTTGTCCTATCACTACAGTCCCTAATGAAGAGTCCCTCTCCAGCATCCCTATAGGCCCCCTTCAGATACTGGAAGGCTGCTATGAGGTCTCCATGCAGCCTTCTCTTCTCCAGGCTGAACAGCCCCAGCTTTCTCAGCCTGTCTTCATACAGGAGGTGCTCCAGTCTCTCCACGATCTCTCCACGATCATCCTCGTGGCCCTTCTCTGGACTTGTTCCAACAGTTCCATGTCCTTTTTTATGTTGAGGACACCAGAACTGCACACAATACTCCAGGTGAGGTCTCACAAGAGCAGAGTAGAGGGGCAGGATCACCTCCTTTGACCTGCTGGTCACGCTCCTTTTGATGCAGCCCAGGATACGGTTGGCTTTCTGGGCTGCAAACGCACACTGAAGCCGGCTCATGTTCATTTTCTCATCAACCAACACCCCCAAGTCCTTCTCTGCAGGGCTGCTCTGAATCTCTTCTCTGCCCAACCTGTAGCTGTGCCTGGGATTGCTCCTGCCCAGGTGTAGGACCTTGCACTTGGCATGGTTAGACTCCATGAGGCTGACATCAGCCCAGCTCACAAGCGTGTCCAGGTCCCTCTGGATGGCATTCCTTCCCTCCAGCGTATCAACTGAATCACACAGCTTGGTGTCATCAGCAAACTTGCTGAGGGTGCACTCAATCCCACTGTCCATGTCAGCAACGAAGATGTTGAACAAGACAGGTCCCAGCACCAATCCCTGAGGGATGCCACTCATTATAGGCTATTGCATATGATCTGCTTAAGCATGGCCAAGTTTTTTATACATGTTGAGGCTACAGTTTTGGTGTGGGCTCACTCTTACCTGCAAGTTACTGTGGCCTTCTTTCACTTAAATGCATTGCAAATGTTCACAGACCCTTTTGGACAATGTGATTTTTTGGGGAGCTGAGCTTGTGATTTTTGTGTGTTTTAGACAGTCTTTGCAAATATTTAACATGTTTTTTTTTCAGTCAGTGACTTAAATTGCAAATGTAAGTGATTTAACTTTTGCTTGAATAGTACCCATCATATAAGCCAAGACATTCTTTTAATAAGTGAGACTAATAAATAAAGCAAAAAGATTGGAGTCAGAGGGTCCAGAGCCCTGCCGTCAGTCTGACTCAACTCAAGCAATTACCTAAGTAGTGCAGCAATAAACAAAAAGAAATCAAATGGATTTTTCACTTGAGAATTAAAAAAACCTCAAAGTTTTGTTTCTTTTATCCTTGACTTCTAAGGCCACAGCCACACACAGAGCTAGGGCAGCAATTGCACCTCACACTTCATCGAACGAGGCATACATACTGCCTGGGAAATAAAACATCTTACTTTAAAATAAATAAGAAAAAAGCAGTCTCAAAATTAATAACAAGGATAGTACATTTTCTTTCTTTTCTTTCCTCCTCCTTTTTCTCCTCTTGAGCCCTGCAATGTACAAAAGGAAAGCAATTATTATGCAGCAAAACCAATATAATAAATAATTTCAAAGGCCATGAAAGCAGGATTCAAAAAAGTGAGGTATAGAAGTGTGAACCTCTGCATATATGGCTGTGATATATGGGCAGAAATGGTGTATTAATTTCTGTGGAGAAAAATCAAGAATATACCAGTTTTAAGTGAAATATTCTGGGGTCAATTGTAACCTTATGTTATGTTTAGATAAGATTTGTCAGGTAGCTCCAGATTGTGAATTTTGGCTCTCAGACTCCCAGCTCTTTGAGCTATTTCTTTTTACTACAGGGTAATGATTTGTATTTTTATATTAAATACCACCTTACTCTATTGGTCTTTCCAGGGAAGAGGAGATAAAGATATGACCCTCCTACTCTGTCTGTTCCCCACAGTTACTTTGGAGAATGCATGGTTAGTTGTAGTACATGATGTCTTCCCATGGCTGGAAGTCTCACCACTGCAAATGGCCATACAGCAGGAAGAGAGACCTTGTTCTCATGTGTGACAATTAGCCTTCTAAAGCATATACTTAAAAAATAGAAGTTCTAGTAGGAAAGCTTTTTTTTTTTTATTTATTTGTAAAATTCATGAATGCTCTTAAAAGAATAGTTTTCAGAAGGTAGCCTTTTTTCATGTTTTTCTGTGCATGGTAATGCATATTAGTGTACCAGAGGCACAGTTTTGACTGACAGTCCCCAGTGTGACATACAAACACATTTCTTATACCCTATATTTTTCTGTGTTGGAATTTTTATTTTTATTTTCTACATTCTACTGAGTACATGGCCATATTTTTAGCTCACAGTTTTGAAATATGCCCTAAATTTTCCATTCCCCTTGTCTGTTACCACCTCTGCCTTTTATCTTGGAGGAAGGACTGTCCTGTTCAGTAGGATTTTTATGATTGTGATTAACCATATAAGCAGAGATACAGGTAGCTGGTAGCAGCAGCAGGTAGCATGGATGTGAGTGGGATAAACTGTTTTCCTTGTGTCTCTTTTCCAAACAGTGTCTATGGGAACTAAGTTTTCTTAATGAGCTGGTGATATTACAAGATGTGGAGGCAGACCTTTGTGTTAGGTGTTTGGTTCTGGAGAAACACTTGATCACAATTGAATATAAGAATTGGCACTGAAAATTTGGCAGAATGCAATACCATCCTAATGACAAGATTTAGAATGAATATTTCAATTTTGGTGCCAGAATATAGTAACTAGTGGGAGGAATTGTTCATAAAGCATTCAGCAGCCTCATTAAGACTGGTGATATTGTCTGCAGGCAGAAGTAGGCTTGGAAGATGGATCTTTCTCTGTCCTTAGAACTGCTGTTTAAAGAATAAAATCCAACATCTGGTCTTAATTTAAAGCCTTGTCTATTCTGTAGAATTAGGTCCTTGGCCAATTATTTGTAAGTTTTCAGTTTGGTTTCTAATGGATGATGGTGTAGCTCATAGATGTCTTAGTAATTTAGGAGTGTATCTCAAAGCCTGAAGTAATTGGGCCAGTTCTTAAATGTGGGCTTACCTTCTTGTGTATGAGTAGTAAAATGAACCAAAATGGGATTATATTGCCTTTGTAGTAAACACTGTTTCTTCCTAATTTGTTTTGAAGTGATAATCTTGCAAATAAAATCCCTTCTATTAATTTTGCTTTACTGGCGTGACCAAAAATGATGATGTATTCTTTTCGTGTTGAAAACAGGGACTCAAAACATACATTCTCTCTCATATAGGCTATCCACATAGGCTTTAAATGTATAGATAATTTATTTGAAAACTTAATGTGCTGTGTCCTGTGGAATGTAATTTAATAGCCATCTTTTTCTGCCAGTGCCATGTCTTTCCATGGAGAAGTTGCTGCTGATGAGTTTAAAAATTTCTTTTCTAACTTCCCCACATAGTCATGGATCACTTTACTAAAATTAATAATAGAAATTGAATATGTATGAGATTCCTTTTCTTCCCTTTTGCAGTGAGTAGTCTAAACAGAAACCATTGATATCTGGAGAGTATCAAAATTAGTACAAGAAAAACTCAGTTTAAATGTTTACTTAAAAATATTTTGGCTGTTTTTATTAAACTACTTCCTAGGTAACGCTACAGTGAGAGAATTATTCTCACACACGCATAGAGATGTCATGCTGAGCTTTGCTGCAGTGTTCTAGGGCTGCCTCAAAACTCTGTACTGCTATTAGAGTAGAAAACATGTAATGTATTATTTGGTTTGAAACCATAAAAATGATTTTTGTTTGTCGTGCTATGCTCTGCGTGGTCTCAAGGTACTTTGCTGTTTAACTGAAATTTCAGATCCTTATGGCATGCGGTAGAAATGTTACAGTTATTTAGTTGCTTTCTTTTTCTATTTTTTTTCCCCTCTTATCTACATAAACAACATAACTTTGTCAGAAAAATTGAAAATGTGCACTTTGTCCCATCAGCTAAAATGGGCTGTCAGATAATGCTTTCTTTTCTCCATTGCATCAGATGACTGATGTAAATGGTTTTTGGCTTTGGAGTTTTTTGCAAGGCACTAGAGTAAATGATCAGAGTAGTAACATTTTTAACCTTATCTATCATACTGAAACATTTTTTCTGCCTCCAATAAAACATGTCAGAGTCGATTAAGGACATTCTTCAATGAGGTATAATTCACAGATTTTAGTAGCGAATCCAAGAGCACTGAAGTATTAAAGAGGCTGTGAATACTTAATTACGGATATGTTGCCATCTTACCTTTTACTGAATTCCCTTAACACTTTGGTGCTCTGTATCTGAAAATGCTCTTTTCCTCTGATGGTGAAGTAAAAGGAAAAGCCAGGTACAATGGCAGAGCATATGTCACATTGTATCTAGTGACAGTGCAGTGAAAGATACTGCTGTTCTAGTACATTCAGCTGTGCTTATCTGGTACATGAGTGCACATTACTTTCCATGGGCTTGGATCACTTTGGACAGTATCATTAAATGCCACGTCATTACCTGTTATGGAGTAGTGCTTTTGCTTGAAGTGCCTCCTGGGATACATGCAACAGTAGGAAGAATGATGGGTAAAGATGGAAGCAGCATTAAATTTTCAATGGAAACACTATTGACTTTGACTTTTCAGAAGCCTTATCTGTTAGATGGTGTTTGTCACAGAACCTGTAAAGCTGTGGATGTTCGTCAGTTGAAAGTTGCCGGCAGTTGAACGATATGGACAGGTGAAGGCTCCAGAGGGATCAGCTGGGCTAGCATCGAGCTGGAGGGGGTAAATTGAAGGTTTATTTATCCAATTCACTGTCAAGGTCAGCTTGCTGGAGAGCTGTCCTATGTGTGCTTACAAAATGCCAAAATCCTGGCAAATTGTCTGAAAGAGCCTCCAAATCACTGACCTTTGTACGGCTCACATCAACATGCCAATGTCTTTTAACAGTATCCTTAGAGTGCATTGAATAGTTTGTAAAATCAGGCTTTTAATGTCAGCAGAAGTAACTTTTTTATTTTCAGCAATAAGGGAAAAAAAAAAAAAGATACTTAATAATGATAGAAAGAAACATGCAAAATAAAGAAGCTGTTTCTTCTGAAATAAGACTTTTAGCATCTACCGTTTTTTCAGGGCATACTTCAGAGCATGTTTTAGAGAGGCTGTAGTTTCTCTTCCTTTCCAGATAAAACATCCAAAACACTTAGTTGCTTTTTTCACTTCTTTTCTTTTTCAAACACATGACATTTACTATACTTCTTTTGTGAAATCTAGGGTTTCATTGTCTCATTTTTAAGTTTGCCTTTTTTCTTCCAGTAAATTTACTAAAATTTTAAGCTAATTAGAGCTTAATTTATTCTTTTATTACTTATGGAGAGTTTTAAAATGTCTAGTTTCATGGGTTTCTACTGAAGCTGTGTTAGATACTTAACAGTACAGTTCATTTATTTATTTATTTATTTGTTACCTATAGCTAGGTATACCTATAAGAATGTTTTATATGTATCACTTCAGTAAAGCCATAGTATTTTTAAAAAATATTTATTTATTTATTTATTTTTAATATAGGAAGGCTTTTATATACAAGGTGTATTATCGCTTGCATAATACCTCCCCCTAGAATTCATATGAATCAGAAAGTGGGATATACCTTTCTTAGTTTACTGTGAAGCATGTGTCCTCCTGTTCCAAAGCTGTTTAAATTGTCTACATTTAACTAAAGTAGGATGAAGCTAAAAATGCAGTGGGTTTAGCTGTAATTGGCTTAGTCTTAGAAAGGGGTGATGGCGTATTTGACTATTTTAGTGAATATAATTTTTCACTTGTTTTGTAGTAGGTCTTGCTTTCATTTAAATATACAAGACTTGTTATTGTGGCCAGATGAAAGATGGATGTATGTTGCCCTTTTGGTTTATGTTTCTTCTCTTGTTTCCCCACCCCACCTCCATTCATTAATGAGATACCCAAACAGTTTTTTTTCTGTATCTAACTCCACAATTTTCTTTTTTCTTCCCCTTATTTTTAGTTACTTCTCTGTGCAAGTCCAATTTTCCAAGTAAGCCAGCTCAGTTTGCATTTACCCCGGAAATGAACGTTAATGCCAAGGCACTGTATGGCTCTTATAATATAGGTGAAAATGGGGGAATTATTGGCTAGGAATAGATGAAATGGAAAATCAATTTAACCCTACTTTGACAAACTTCATGTGAAGCTATTACTATTTTAAACTAATTGCTAATTATATTTGTTTGTTAATGTAAAATTTTTTTTTTTTCAATTTTATCAAAATCTATTTCAATGTTTTCATAACGCTTGGCTGATTGGTATTTTATTAGTATATGTATGTATCAGTGAACATTTTTAGTGTTTGATATGGAAAGTGTTGAAAGAGCAAAGGGGAAATGAGCACTTGAAATCCTTAACTGAGCACAAATGTCAATTTTGGTGTATGTATTAACTTTGAATATATGTAATTCCTATTAATTTTATGACTTTTGTGTAAATCATTGTTTAAGTACTTTCTAGACCATAGAGATTTTATATGATGGTTGCTAAGGTCTGCCTTTTCGCCATAACATGCTATCACGTGAATCTGAGGCAGTTCACAGATCACTGACTTGACAGAACTTTATTATTATATAATATTTATGTTAAAGTATTGCCTAGGGTCCCCAGACTTAGAAAATGCCCTGTTACTGTGGGTATTGTACAAACATGGATGTAGACATAATCAATGTCTCAAGAAGCTCAGAACAGTTGTAATTATAAGGACTAGAGGTCACTGAAATAAAGTCTGCATAGACTTTACAAAAAAGTTTTGCAATGTGCCGACTTTCAGGTAGAAAAGATCAAATCAAAGAGGGAGAGAAGAGATGAGGATTCCACCTGTACAACAAAGTAGAGCCTGCCTTTATTGTTGGTAAATACATGTTTAGACAGAATGAAAGCAAGACTGAATTATGATACAGTGCCTCAAGGCACACATTGCATATCAAATTCAGACATTACCCTATGTTTTACATGCTTTATATTCTACTTTAATTGAAATTGCTGAATTTTCAGATGAAGATTTAGCAGCTAAAAGAAGGAAAAGATATCGCCCAAACAATATGTCTGGATTGCATAACTGCTTCCATGCAATTCCAGCAGTCACGGTTTGCAATATAAGGGTTAATGTACATGATTTACATTGTGTTTTTCAAAATGAGAAAGTTTATATTTTCAGTCTTTGTGTTCTATGGTGGAAATGTTGATCATTAAAATTTAAATATTATTGAATAGAATTTGGGTCTGAAGAACCAGACTATATTTTCTGTTTAAACTTAGCCTTTTCAGATGGCATTAATTAGTAGAAAACAAATGCAAAGTGAGTAGAGATACAGAGGTGCCATTTTCTCTACCCTTTCTGTTTCTTCTTAGTTCTTTCCTCTTGGATTTGTCTTTAAATGCTGAGCAGGGAGTACTGCCATTGCTGTTGTTGAAATTAGTTGGAATTGCTAAAAACTCCTTGATGTCCTAATATTTTTCTGGCAGAGTGGGAAAGTTCCGCTTTCAGGGAGAGGCATACTGCCTCCCACTAAGATGTCAAATGTTTGTGATGAAATAGGGTTTCTTCTATTGTCCAAAATTACTTTTTTTACTGTATCTTTTGATTTATATTAAGCTATAGGTAATTACTACTCAGACCACAAATTCCTTTGGTCCTAATGTAAAATATTTATTATTTTTTTTTCAGTAACTCCAACTGTGTAATATTTTAATGGCCACAAAATAAGTTTAAGGAATCTTAAACTAGCAATAATGTTATCTTTTAGGGGAGTCTTGGTTAAATAGAGGGGGGGAGATTGCCTTGTAGCATGATATCCATGTTAGAATTATAGGAGCCCTGAGGATAACTTAGTTGGCTTGTCCCTCTTTCAGTTAACAAACACATTGACTTCTTCACAAAAAATGTTCAGGTGTTTTTCAGCTCTTCCTCTTATTCTCACAGACTGTCTGGGTCATTAAGAGTTTAGTTTTGACTTAAGACACAAACCGAGCTTCTGAAGGCAGTATTTTGCTTAAGGTAATCTGCTTTCATTTTCTGATGCTGAGCATGGGATATAGGTATTGGTAGGAACAATTAGAGGTCAAGGGATGCTGACAGAATACCTAGTTCTGGTCAACTTGTTTGTGGCTGCCCAAAGACTCGTTCAGTAATCCTTGTTATGAATTAACATCAACTGAATTTTCGTTTCATCTGCATGATCCATGTGCTTGTCTGTGGAGGTGTATAGAAACTGCTGTGCCTGCCTAATAACCAGAATGCATCCCAAGGATCTTATAACCAAAGTATTTGAGCCATAAAAGAAATCTGCCCCTAAGACTTTTTCTTTTTTTTTTTTAATTTTTACTTTTTGATTATTTCTCTGTGAATAGTTTGGATATTTAGACTTTTCCTCTCAGTTTCAGATGGAACTTGATACAGATATTCCTTTGACATAGAGCATCTCTATTTTAAACACTGTTGTTTAAAGAGAGCTCTAAGCTCATTGAAGGCAAAATTCTACTTGGAGAAAGTCATAAGAAGCAAGCACAACAGGAGCTTGCATTATTTGCCATTTAAGAACCCTTTGGTTTTGCAGTGGCACCTTTTTGGACTACTGATTGTAGAGGAAAAATGTAGTATACAATGCTTAAACTAAGAAATTCTGTCTACTCTTCAGCAACCAAACAGCAGTGTTATGTGATCTGTCACATTGGTTATTTCACCTTTGAATACAGAATATGGTTTTGAGCACCTTGGTGTGCAATGATGATTGAGAAAAAACCCTTGCTTCTTTTGCTTGAAAGTCTGCAGATGTTTCAGTAGCATATGGTGTAAGTGTAATAGCTGTTAGAACATAAGAGACTGCAGTAATAGGGGCCATCATGAACATGCTGAGTTATCTGTCCTAATAATGCACTATAAAATTAATATGTACTTGTGCAGTAGTTGCTGAAAGTGGCTACTTCTTTACAGATCAATTTGATATAGTGTTCTATCTGTACGGGAACTTATGTAGTTCATTTTCTGTGGTTAAAAAAGCAGACATTCTGGATTGTATGATGGAATTTTGATAATCTGTTAACAATAAAAATGAGAGAAGTACCCAGATGAAAAGAGACCTTAGTGTGAATCATGAGAACATTTGATAAAAGGTCTAAATTTAATAATACATCTTATTATTTGCTAAACTAGCTGCGGACTTTTGTTGTTGTTAATTTGATTATTTTTGTTGTTTTTTTCTTTTTTGGCTTCCATCTCACTGCATGTATTCTCATCATAGAGGTTCTTTGTTTAATGTGCCATTTTATTTCAAGATAAATCTGCCAAATGTAGGGATATTGGACAATCAGTGTTCAAGAATGTAGGAAATGGGAGAGATTAACTGCATTGATTATGGAATGTGAAGGCTTTAATCGCTTGGGCTAAACAAGGAACAATGCATACTTTGCCTCTTATTCACAAAATAAATGGATGTGTATGCACATGAGGTTTTTGAACTGAGCTTGATTTACTTCATCTACATGAAGTGTGATGGATGCATCTGTTTCTTCATTATTGGAGAAATAACTCCTGGGTCACTACTTAAAATATCATCAGTGTTAGTAAGACCAAAAGAAGTAATTACAGCAAGTAATATTGCAGGAATTAAAGTAAGGACATTGAATTTAGGTTTGGGGCTTTTATTTGTAAAAAAGCTCCAAACCCACCAACCACCAAATTTCTGTAGTTTTTCACCTAGGTGGAAGTAATAACTTTATATTTCATCAAGTATTTTTGTATCAGATAGACCTTGTATCAGATATTTATAGCCTGGAAATGGGGACTGAAGCAGAGAGAAATTTGGATCTGTAGGTAAAGAATCCGGATACCCGTTCATCTCTTTCTGATTTTGGGAAAAATCAAATAACAGATACATATATGCTTTGAAAGACTACATATTTTATGACACAGAGAGTCTCAGAAGGGATTATTTGAACATTATAACTTTATACCTAACTGTGGTGCTGTCAAGACAAAGCATAATATTTTCCTATCTAAAATTTAACTACACTGTATTTATGGTTTTGCACAAGAACATTAAAGGAATCCTGTCTGTCAGCATATAAGATCAATGAATGAACAACTTAAATTTACAGGAGTAAATTAAATGTCAACTTTATTTCACCAAAACAGGCTGTTCTTTTCTGTTAGCAGAAGTTATAACCACTGTTTAGAAATACTTGCTGTTGAAAAGTGTTTGATAAGCGTAGACATAAGTGTGTAAATCCAACAGGTTTTTTGTTTACTTGATTTTCATATTTATTGCAAGCATGCAGGTAAGTTTGAAAGTATGTACTTATAAATAAGTTTATTGTTGTCATACTGTGCTAACTCAAATCTTCTGTACTTGCTGTAGTTTCAAACTTTACTGCTGTCTCTATTCATGTTGGCTGTGTTGTTGTAACTAGAGTATAGCTCTGTGTGTGTTATTTTATAGTAGTAAATCACCCAGTAAAAATGTGAAAAGCTCTAATATATGATGTATATTTTTGGCTTAGACTATATGATCTATTCCTCCAAAGTATTTTGAAGACCTCTTCAGATTCTGTGCATGTCTGTAAATTGCCTATTGTTAAAATAACTATTTTAGGTGCAACGAAAAGGAAAGCAAAAGAAGTAAAATAACGTACATGTCACTGTTGAAACCTTTCTCAACTCTATGCTTATATTTGTTTGCTGGTCTTTGAGAACAGAATTTCTTGCAACAAGACTATATGCAGCTGTATTCTGGGATTAGAGACTTCAGAAAGACATCACAGATAAGTGAAATGTTATTTCACAAGGTCTGTTTCCTTGTGTGGGATATTTCTCCTTGATGATTACATACAGAAGTGTTTATCTAATGTGAACTACACTGTGTATAGTGAAAGAAAAGGGAGTAACAGGTCTTTATCAAAATTGTTCAAATGGAAGGGCATGATGTAGCACAAACCAAAGGAAAAGTTTATTTGTGGCAAAATGATGTGAAACTCTTATGCCTGTCATCTCCAACAAATGCACATTTGCCTGCATTCTACTCATAAATGAGTGCTCTGGCTGCCTGGAATATGGACTCTAAGAATCAAACAACCTGAACTGGATGAAAAATGAGTGGGCTAAAAATTATGCTGCTAAAGCAAGGCAGTATTTATCTTTGTGGTCAGAGCTATATGAAAAAAGCCCTCAATCTGCAATTTTCAATATATCTATTTTGGGTGAAGATAAAAGAATTGCTAATTGAGTTTACAATATCTAAGACTCTGGGCTGTATAAGGATAGGTTATCATTACCTCTGTGTTGTCAGTACTAAATCTAGCTGCTTCTGTGGTCTAGAAAGTCTCTTCTCATAAAATGATAGTCCAATATTTTTTGAGCCAAGATGTTCTATCTCCAGCATGTGTCAGAAATAGTGACATAAGACAGAAACTCTCATAATACTAGCCATGAACCAAAAGGAATGTGTCTTGTTAACAACTTTGGAAAGATCCAGCTCTCAGTGTAACTGCCTTCTAGCAGCTACATGGAAGAGAGGAGAAAAATTATAAAATATAACCTTGATATATTTTCCTGATGAAGCAATAGTTTATAATGATAGTCTCTATAAAGTTAATTTTTTCTTGAACAGAGCTGAGCTTAATGGTTTTCAATTATAATAATTTGAGTCATGGGTTTAGTTCATGTGGATTTTGCAACCCTTGGGTTTCACTTTTATGTCTTTCCCCTAAAATGCTTGGTCTCTTTTTTGCCTTATGCTCTTCCTATTCTCTCTTAGCACGGAATATCAGGCAGTGATGGGATGGCTTGACCCCCTTCCATTTGCATCAGAATTTAATCTTCTATGAGGAAGTAATTCTTAACTCATGTGTAATTTGGAAATAGGGTTTCATGTTACAAATGTTTTTTTTCATGGAGCATATGCTTAAGCAAGAATGTCCAGAAGTATGTCACCTTTCTCAAAAGTGTGTCATGTCTTCAGAAAGAAAAGTATGTCTTTCTTTGACAGAGGTTGAAATCTCCATTTCTCCTAAATTTTTCTAAGGCACTCTCTACATTGGCAAGAAATTAGGTGTCTTAAAAATGGATCAGTTGATCAAATTGATTCATGCTGAGGCCTCGTACCTACAGTAAGTAAATTTGTGGATTTTTTATTTTAGACTACTTTTAGTATGGTCACTGGAACCAAATGTGCCCACCATGCATGTATTTGGAGATGACTGGAAAAACAATCACTGGTTTGAAAGTTTTATTTCCATTGAAACATGTAGCACATCTGGTACACACCTGAGGTGTGAGGCAGGGGTTGGTTGGCTCTGGTTTTTGTTTTTTTTTCTTTCTCCCAAAAGAATCTGGGATCAGGTCATCAAAACGGTTTTGTGAATCAAGCCAGCTGCAATAAGAGGGGATAAATAGGAAAGAATGGTCAAAACTGTAGCACTGTTTTGGACTGAAATGTTTCTCTAAGCACAGCCCTATGACTACTGCAGTGATGTGCCTGAACAGAGGTTGAGTAGTTATTACATCTTCTGTCCATTATGCTTCTCTGACACTACTGGGAAATACTAATGTGTGTGTTTTCTTTTTGATTTCTCATTTGTTCCTTTTGTAAGTCTGTCGCGGTTTAAACCCAGCCAGAGGGCTCGTTCACTCACTCCCCCGCTTCTTGCCCTCTGCCTACTCCCGGAGGGGTGGAGAGGAGAATCGAAAAGAATGCAACTCCCATGGGTTGAGACAAGAACAGTTTAGTAACAAAGGTAAATCACAAATCACTGCTGCTACCACCAATATTAATAACAATAAAGGAAATAACAAGGGAAGAGAATACAACACCCCGCCACCCGCTGACTGGTAACTCGCCCCCCAGCCCAACCAAGCATCAACCGATACCTTGTTCAACCCCGCAGTCCCAGCCCTTCAGGGTAACTCCCAGTTACATCCTGGCCATGATGTGCTGCGGTATGGAATACCTCTTTGGTCAGTTTTGGTCAGGTGTCCTGTCTCTACTTCCTCCCGGCTTCTCCTCCTCCCTGGCAGAGGATGAGGCTCACAAAGTCCTTGGCCAGACCAAAACATCAGTGTTATCAGCATTGTTCCCAGGCCAAAATTCAAAAACACAGGGCTGCACCAGCTCTTAAGAAGGGGAAAAATGACTGCTACTGCTGAACCCAGGACAAAGTCCCATGTCCTTTCTCCACTATCTTGCTACCTTTTATCTCTTTTCTTCCCAACATCACCCCTAACCTTCACTAATGAAGACATAGCTGCTGCTGGCTGTGGCTATAATATCTTCACTTAAGCATGGACCTGGGCAGTGACAGGTCAATAACTAATGGGACACTTGTTTTCAGAGTATGCATTGTGTTAAATATGACTGAATATCTTAGGAACTCCACCCATTGTGCAGATTTGAGGGCTTGAAGGGAGGAACGTTGTTGACTCCTGAATAGAAACGTTGACTTACATGAGTGTATTGTGGTATTCACTTATGGATTCAAGTGACCTCAATCTCAGTTTTCCATTTTAGAAAGGCTGTGTTAAGAAGCATGAAAATAAAAAATAAAATAAAATAAAAAACAAAACCAAACCAACCCCCCCCCCAAAATCCACTCCCCCCCCCCCAAAAAAAAAAAAGGAAGGAAAGTCCGTCTTTTCATATATATGTGAATACAATGCTTGCTCACTCACTTTCTGTGTGGGAAAGCTGTCAGTTGCTGAAAAAAAGAGGTCTGGTTAAGATCTCTAGTAAGGGGTGTCTGTACGTTTTAAGTTCAGCATTTATCTTTGCATGTAACAAAAGCTTTCCGATAGCATAAACAAAATCTACCACATAATTTCAGAAATTAATTTTCTATTTAATCCCATTTTTATTTTGTGTTTCCTTAAAAGTATGATTTTTTTTTTGCCTCATAAAAAATGTTAATAAATTCTATCATTATAATTTGATTTGATGGCACATTTAAGGGTCTGTCCTCATGGAATGTCTCTTGGAGAGATGATACCCTAAAAAGAATATGTCTAGAATGGACAGTACTGTCTGACCTCATTAGCCAGCAGACCAAGGAGCAATTGCAACAGACCTAGATCGCAGTAAAACCTTGTTTCTTTCCAAGACAGGCAGTAGATTGTATGACTGGGGTGTCACTTTGGTTGTGTCCTGAAGCTTTCAATCTGCAACACATGGACAAGCCTTGAGCAGGCACTATGTCAAGCAAATAGTGTCAAAGTTTGTCATTGGTGCCATGGTTTATTACTTTCTTGATGAAATGGGCGTTTGTCCAGTAAGAATTTGAGTTGTGCCTCTGACTTACTTTGCCTCAACTATTGAAGATACCCTACCAGGTGCAAATTTGGCATGGATTTGTGCTATAGTAGAAAGGGTCCATATCTACTTTTTAATTAACTATAATCTTCAATCCATGGTTGGCTAAAGCACTAAATGTGTTCACTCACCTCTTTGACATCAATATGAATATAGTATCTAAATCAGTTAAGATTACATTTATTCATATACATTATATACATTTTAATGCAGACAAGAGAACAGGCCTTATCATTAAAATTATCTTGGATATAATGTTTTCAAATTGTTGCCATAAACATTCATTCTGTGCTGGAACTGTTTTGTGCGCCATAAATCTTAGCAACTGATGGAAAAAGAAAGAGCAGCAACTAGAGAACTATAAAATAAATAATTTAAAAAATGTTAAATATTGTTTAATTTCAAAAGGAAGACAAGAATATGGTATTTTCCAATTATTTTTTACCCATTTCTTCAGTTTGGCTAGGCTCTTTATTGATTGCATGGGAAGGAGGGTGGAGTATTCTTTTGGGCTGCAGATTTCATCTTGTGTTGGTAATGCATGGTAACTGCCACTTTTATTTTGTGGAAAGATTTTTTTATCATAATCCAGCTTACACTGTGCTTCCTAAAAATGTTTAGACTTGCTCTGTTTAAAATGTATAAAGAAGAACCGATCATATTCCTGGTAAGAAACATCCTTCAAACGGATGCATTTACTTTCTGCTTGTATCATTTCTTTGAATGATGTGGGTATTACAATCCAAAGCCAGTGCTATTTTCTTAAATATGATCTAACTTGTAATGCAGATCAATATGTATCAATATAACCTTTAAGGCAAACTCTTATGTATTTGGCTTTGAACTTTAAGACATACATTTTACTTGGTGAAAGAATGAGCTAAGCAACTGAGCTGTCATTAATACATTTTTTTCAGTGTATTTTGGCTTAAAACTTAACTTGACCTACAGAGATGAAATGTTCTGATTATTTTAAATATTTATCTTGGGGTCTGAAGAAACAACAGTTGGAAAAGAGATTTTGTGTTTTGGTTGGTGTGGTTTTGCTTTGTGGGGTGATGTTTTTTTTTGTGGGTTTTTTTGTTGGGATTTTTTTTTTTTTTTAGTAGCTGAAGGCAATTATATCTTTATTGACCCTCTGTGTTCACTCCCTCCTTCAATGTCAGGTACTTGCTTATTATTATCAACATGACATCTCCTTTCTTTGAAAGGTTGTCCGTCACACTTTGAATCACCTCTCTCCATGGTTACATTTTCTAATCAGTTCACATGATTGAGCCTACATCAAGTGATGCTTTACTTAATTCCTTTCCGTTTGTATGGTGTGATTCTTGGAGGGACTCTCATCAAAATTTTGGAGGGCCCTGTCAGTTTGAAAAGAACATGACCTTTAAATTGTAACAGTATGTTTGCTGGTGCATAAGGGAAAGGAAAGGTTTGTAGTGATGGAAAACCACTCTAAAAATGAAAAGTAATTCACTCAGAAACAACATGCAAGGGAAGTTAATTTGTTTATATTTAACTGATTTTAAAAAGTCAGAATGAACAGGATGTGTTCCTTGAGCAAGAAGAGGGTCAAAACAGAGTGTCCTTAAATTTGTCTTATAAAATGTTATCTGTTGATCTTGCTTTTCTATATTTATAGTAATAGATAAAAACATTCAAATGTGATAGAATAGAAAAAGGGTGTAATTCTTTGAAATTAAGCCTGTTACTTGGTTGCATTTTCATAACTGTACCTGTGGGCATGCTATAATTAGTAATTGACAATGTTAATTTTTGTAGAGTCTGTCACTGAGTTAGATTTTATTATGTGGGTATGAATATACATAAGGTTATATGTGTATGAAAGGATAATTCAAGTTAACATGGAAAAAATAATTTTATATTTTAAATGCTGACAGTCTGAATACAAGGATAGTTCAGGCAATAATAACATAGATGCATGCTGATGGAGCTGTCTAATGCTGGGAATATTACCGAGTTTCACAGCCTGTAAGTATGCAAGCTGTGAGTGGCCAAATACCCCACAGTAACTGAACTGGGGGTATTAGCTGCTCTCATCTCACTTTTGCTGTGCTTTGAGACATGTTATTTTTAAGTGGCTGTTACACATGTTGAAATACATATTTCCATGAAACTTAAGAAGTCTAATTTACCATAGATTTCTGTTTTATGATTGCTGGATATTGATGCCCAGGAAATGGATGTCCTCTAGCTTTTTGCAGCATTTTTAATTACTCCCTGCTACAGATTCTTTGATATCTGGTAAGGTATGAAGGTGTTCCTGAGGTCATTCTGAAAGTTTTCCGAAGGTCAGTAGAAGGACGTCTTCTCTCTGTGGATATGCCATTCTCAAAAATGTGTAGGAATGTGCTTATCTTTGAACTTATCATTCTCTGTCAACTTTGTTGAAACGGACAGTAGATTGAAAAGTGAAGAGGCACACACAGGGTGTGATCACATGAAATTGCTGTACTGAAAGTGTTTCTGTTGCTTTCTTGTAATCCTAAATCACCTGTCACTCTTCAGATTTAGTGGTATTCTCACTGAATTGTAAGAAAGATCCAGGCTCACCTGCCAACAACCTTGTTTTCTGATACTGGATCTCAGTCTTCCTCCAGGAAATCAACCTACTCCATGCAATTTACCAAAATTCAGGTTGAAAGAGGTCTTGTTTTGAGCATGCCTAAAAAGACATAAACAGGTTAATCCGTAGTCTGGATTTGTGCCTAGGCAGCCTTTTTTTGTTTCCCTGATTGTCAGCGTAATGAGTAGAAAAATGGACCCCCAAAAGTTACATACTTCCCACTTTACTGCTTTTAGCAGAATCTTGCATAGTGTCAGCCGCAGGCACAAATGCATGCAGACACTGCCTCTTTAACACAGTAGCTGTTACCTTGTTCTTGGCCTCTACAGCAGAGAGCTCATATCTGAAATTTGCCCTTTCTGAGTTTAATTATTCGATATGTTTCACTTTCCTAATGAAAGTGGCCATGTTTGTTGGCACCTAAAATTAAGGCTATTTTCAGAGTTCAGATGCGTAAGTTTTCCAGGATTAAGGTGCAGCAACTTTTATGCTTGAGTTATATAGTTCATGATACGCAAATTGCAGACATGCATAACAGCAGGCAATTGTACATGCCTTATTCAGCATTAGATTTCCCCCTGCAATATTTTGAATAACATAGAATATGGATTTGAGACACTAAGGACATGACGACATTTGTACTTGGTGTACAGGCATGCACATTATATGCATTTCATACAGGCATTTTGTAGGACTTTATTTTAGCATTTTGTGCTAATTCGTATTTCATGATTCATTCATACATTTAACACAGTAATACAATTCTAGCAGTTCACTGATTGCTCAGATAAAAGTGCTTTTTCTTTGTTTCAGAGAGTATGAAATAAGGTGGCAGAATGATAAATACCAATAGCGAATTTCTAGGATGGCAGCAATATTCAGTAGCATATAACATGGCTTTCACTTACACAAAAGAAAGGTCATACATTTTCATCTGTGATGTATCATTGTTTCTGCAACATGAACTTCACGAATATGTGAAGCCACTATATTCTACAGTTGCTTCTTTCTGGGCCTCTAGGTTTTGGTAACTATAACTTGATGGAGCTCCAGTCTCATGATACCTGAGGCATATGATATTTTGCATGTCCTACTGTAAACCCCCTTTTTGATAAGATGTTTTGTTCTTTAGGACATGTAAATCCTGGAAATCATATTCTCCACTTAAAAGAAAACAAATTAAATATTGGAAATGAGATCTTGACTGAGACAAAGGACTTCTTGCTTTCAGATGACAATTTCTGTTATTCTGACCAACTGGAGGTGTACTAGAAATACCTACATAGCATCCGTCAATGGTTATATTTTTATGGAGCAGGTATAACACAAATTCTGTGCACCCTTAAAATACTAATATACATTTTTCTTTATGCTCCCTTTTTTTTTCCTCAAAAAGTTGAAATTGGAAACTGTGCATGACTTCAGGTTCTTGTGGGATGACCTCAAAACATCTTTTTATTTCTTTTTAATTTTTGACTCCTGCTCTGGCTAATTTGCTTTCCTCTTTCCCTTAAAGCATGAAATTGCATGTTGCAACACATGCAATTTCCTAGAAGCTAAAGGGCTCACAGTATAATGCTTTTATCATTTCCCTCTTCATGGTAACATATATGGGTATGAAAAATGTAATTGTGTATCTAGAATAGTCTCACACACACAGAATTAGTCTATGTTCCTACAGCCTTGTCGCCTTGATCAGAATTTACCACATGGAGCAAATACATTGTCCAACCCACTAGGAGCATCCTGGGGACCAGATCCCAGAATTCCAACTTGCTGCTGCCTTAGTTAGAGGTAGTATTCATTCAAAAGTCTCTCTTAAATTAATTGTGAGCATTGCCTGAGAGAGGTTGAAAGATTGGGATCGTTCTGAACAGCATTGTAGTTGTACTATACTGTTAAAGGATGCCATGTCTTAAATATATTGGAAGTCATAAACACTGCATTGTAATAAATTACAAAGCAGACTTTTGGAAGATTTGTTCTACCTTTCACAAAATGCTAATGTTTATTTTGTTTTCATTTCACAGTATTGTCTTTCATTTAAAAATTACAGCTTTACTACAGTGAGCTAATTTCATAATACTGTATTAACTTAATATTACATAAATTACGTTTGTCAGATTTGGGCATTGTTGTAGATGTACAAAGCCCAAATTTACTACCAAAGCTCTCCAAACACATGTATTCATAATTTGCTACAATGAACCATATGCCACAATATAGTATTAAGGAATTACACATTCTAATGCCAGGCACAAATCCTGCTGCTCTTTCTGCAACTGTTCCAAGTACAAATAGAAACAATATATTTCTAACCTTTTTTTCACTAGTTGCAATTATGAGCAAAAAAAATGTTGCAGTGTGGGAATATTTTAGCCACCTGCACTTCTCTGTTTAATTTTTAGCTGCATGTTGCCTTTGAACATTATTGAAAATATGCGGAGATTGCAGCATTTCCTACCTATATTTTCTCTGCAGACCATTATAACTTTAGGCCTGGAAGGAAAAGGTAATAGAAATTGGCATAACGAATATTGCAGAGAACGAAGAGCTACAGCTTTCTTTTAGTAGAGAATCAGAACACTCCTACCTCAAAGGTTTAATTGCAGCTGCCTGCAGTTTTGCATGTGGTGTTTTCCACTTGCAAGGTGTAGGGTGCTGCAATGTAACCTGGCTTATTCTCCCCATTCAAACAAAGAGCAGAAATGCTCTTTGTAAAGGGAAGGGGAGAGCTTGTGCAATTGTGGAACATCTATAGGTTTTTAAACACACACTGTCTAATCAGCCTCTGACAGATCCATTGTAAATCAAAGGTCTGGTAAGTGGGGATGCCAGAAATGTTTGATCTCATTCCAAGCCTTGAAACAACTTGCTTATTTTTTCTGCAGTTTGGCTCCTCACTAAAATAAAACATTGAGAGATGAATGTTCTGACAGGTCATTGTGTGTCAAACTGTCACTCTGTAATGGTTACATATTTCAGCTGGATTGAGGTGGTGGTGGTTGGGGGAGGTCTGAGAGAAAGAGAGAAAGAGAAAAAGAGGGAGAGAAAGAGACAAAGAATAACAAGATTTCTGCTCCTTCTTGTGGCTGATCTTCATTTAAACCAAACACTTGTCATGTTCAGGGGAAGTTTTATAAATTTTTAATGATGTTGGGTACAACTGGTGCTTTGAAATTTGCGGTACTTTAATTTTTTCTTCGTTAGCAAAGGTTCGCTAATGCATTGAAGTGCTAAGAGCGTGTCCTAGGGATGCCATGATAATTGTGTTGTTAATAATATTGTGGCACTAGTAATGTTCTCCTGGTAATCAAGCCATGAGATTTTTTTTTAATATATTCAGTTATTACACTGCATCTCATACAAATCATGTCAATTACAATTGCCAGTCTATGACAGTTAAAATAATTGTATACGTTTTCTAGAATTTTCCATTGGCTTGGCTAATCAAGCTAAAAAAAAAAAAAAAGCAACACATTATTTGCATTAATTTTGTTTCTAGTCTATTTCTACTCCTAAATCATTTGTCCATCTACTTCAAAAGGCAGAACAGTAAGTATTTTAATAATAAATATACAAACATATTAATACTGTAACATAATATAAGCATACTTCTGCAATAGTAACACAGGAGATTGTCTAGGATTAATCTGTGTACATGTGTAGAGACATATATTGGTAAAAATCATCGTGCTCATGTAAGAATGTGTACTTTATCAGAGATTTATAAAGATCAGTATTCAGAGGTGTTTATTTTCATATTTTTGGTGTGTATGTATGTACATATACACCTAGGTAAAGATGACAGCCTCTTTGTGGACACTGATATTTTATGCCTCCCTTAGAGATGATTGTGTGTTATTGCATTTGAATATTTACTTACATAAAAAAATCAATTAAATAGTTGCCAGCTGAAGGAGAGAGCAGGTTCTGTGTCCAAACATTAGCCTTCGGTAACACTGGCATCTTCTGTCTAATGCTGTCTCTTTGTTTCTTTGAAAAGAAGAGACAAACAGCAAAAACTGGCTCAGCATTCTGTCACCAGAGCAGGAACCATCCCATTGTGTGGTTGCCTACTGTGACCTGGTGGGGAGGGAGAAACTGGTGATTATTCTATCATCTCTTCAATTTTCTTTTTTTTTAATTTAATTTTATTTCTCTCCTTTTTTTTTTAATTTTTTCTTTTTTTTTTTTTTTTAAAGACAATGGAACGTATTGCTCTCGCTCCAAACTGTGGAGCTGTTATTTCTTACACAAGAGGGTTTGGTGTCTTTCAGTGCGGATTTACAAGAGCTACTAAATGAACACAACAGGGGTGCAGAGGAAACAGGGAGTCAGCATATGGGTTGCAAAAATATACCAGATGATAATATTGTTTCCCCTTTCAAAAAGGTACAACATGTCGAAGAAGTGGTAAAGAAGAAATAGCAAAGAGGCATAGCAGTAGTACATGAGCAATAACCAAGTGCAGCCCAGCGGTAGTATATGAGGAGGAATAACAAGTAAGGGATGTAGTAATTACATGAGGCGGAATAACGAGTAGGCATGGAAGCATTTGAGAAATAACAAGTCAGCTGGCAGCGGTATTTGAGGAATGACAAGTGAACATGACAGTATTATTTGAGGAATAATAAATAAGCTTGGTGATATTATTTGGAGAATAACAAGTAAGCAGGGGCGCTTTCTCTAGGCACTTCCCCCTGCTGTTATCTTGTGAAGAAGGTGCACAAAAGAATAAGTGGTCACAGGTTGCAAGGGTCAAGGAAACAAATTTTTTTTTATGCAATAAGCTTCTACTAAACATGGCTTGAACAAATCATCCCTCAAAATGTAGAATTTTATTCCTCAACTTTGCCTGGAGGTAAAAGTGGAAAGAAGAGATTTTTTTTTTCCTTTTTTTCTTCCTCCTCTGGCCCTGTGAGTCCTGACCATAGAGAATGAATGGCTTTAGAACTGTACCCAGACAGAAAAATCAATGCTTCATATCAGGAGGCTTCAGGGGTTAGACTCCCATGTTCATGTCAACAAGGCTATTGGTTTTCTTAATACTCCAAAGTTATCGTTTCCCCACTGCAGGAACCCACCACTGTGACTTGTGTGGTCACAACTTAACAAAAGCACTTTCCCTTGGCCAACCACCATTATGGCAAAAAAATAAATAGTTGATGAGGTATATATGTTTCCAAACCAGACCATTAGTGAGCAATGAAAGTTAGCATTTGCTGACAGGGTTTTCTCTATGAAATTATGCTGGTTTTTGTGTGCTGTGGGAGTCGCTACATTTTCACTGATATGGTGATTCATATTTGTGAGTAAAACCATTAGTGGGATAAAAATGTAGAAGTACTGGAATGAAAGAAGGTGGGCTTGCTCCCCCGCTCCTCCCCCCCCCCCCCCCCCCCCCCGCCTTGTCTGCATATTCCTATTTGTGTCAAAAGGCCTCTGCTTCTTCTGGACAGATTCCTTTGAGCTTCGTCATGTCACTGTTTTAATCTGAATGGGTGGGTTTGTTCTGCAGTCATCACTTCTGTGTTAATCACTTCTCCCTTGTCAAGAAAGTCTTCCAGTTTGTCAATAGAATTATGTTACATGAGGTTAAAATCATGTTGCTTCAAATAATGCTTTTTGTCATCACAAGGTATTAAACAGACTACCTGAAAATAAGACCCTCTGAATCTTTGTCAATGTAATTAGTGTAACAACTATACCTGGCTTACTGGGCAGGAAAAAGCCAACCTTAGGAGCCATTGGAGGGAAAACTGGCTGCTGTACTGTTCTAGTATCATCCTGATTTGCATACAGAAAACTAAGAGACTTAAGTGTTGCACCAGGTTAGAGGGGCTTTTTGTGATCTGGTTAATTTGATGGCTTCCTCCTCCTCCAGCTGCCTTTATGAATGTATTACTGATGCTTTCTTTTTTTCCCTGATTTTTTTTTTCCCCCCTTTTCCTGTGCTGTCTTTAGTGACACAGTGCTAACACTGAAAATGCTAGCGGCTACAGTGAGCATTGCTCACCCAGAGCAATCGGATGAAAAGGCAGTGCAGATGTAATTTGTTTTCAATGGCTGTTTCAAAAGAATAATTGTGGTGACATTGTGGGATCAATATTATAGATTTTTGTTTTCAAGTACACTGTATGTGTGGTGCTAAGGGGAGGCAGGAAATATAACACTGCAGCCTGAATACAATAAAAATGGATTGAGGTCTGTGGGTATTGTCGGCTGGTAGCCATCATGGGTTTGGAACATCATTGGTGGGATTACAGCGCTTGTCCTCTGGGCTGGGATTTCATTGTGAGTGCATGCACATTTGCTGCAGTTTTCCTCTTTAGCTCCTTAAGGGACCTGCTTACTGAACTTGCATAAACTAACTGTAGATGAGGCACTGTAAATGCTGCTTTGGTTTCCATCTCTAACAAGTGGCAGGATTAAGAGACTGGGGGTTAGAGTTTGCTGTCACATCATTTAATTTGCCATGCCATGCTGCTAATGTACAGTGTACCACAGCAAAACCTAAGGTGGGAAGGGATGGATTGTACACCTATGTGAGCATTTCAATTCTCTTTCTGATCCCCGTCTCTCTAGGCCACCAAGCTAGATAAAACTTCTTTAAAGCACCTGAGAGAGAGAGAGAAAGAACACCTCCAGAGAGCAGCCTGCTGATAGAACCTACTTCTTACAATATGGTGAGTGTCATTTTAAAATACCATGAGAAATATGATGTGGTGATCAAGGACTTCCTGCTTTAAGGGTTTCATGTATCAGGGTAACTAGACAAAAAATGTAGTTCCCAGGGTGAAAATTATATTAACAAAGAATTAGTAATAAAGCTGAATAAATGTAATGAGATGTGAAAGAGAGTGCATAGCACATTTTTTTTTCTGTCTTTCATAATTAGGCCCTGAAAGAAATGGAAATTCAGACAAAACACCTTCCTCATTACCAATTTAAATATTACAAATTAAAATGTGGTGTTATTGGACAGCCAATTGTTGTGTTTTTTTTTTTTTTTTCAAGAGGTAAAGATGCTTCCTTTGGTTCAGTTTGCTGTTTTAGAGGAAAGGTTTTTTACAGAATGTTTGCTAGCTGATTCGCTTTTAAGCCAAGATAACGTTTCAGATTTTCTCTCTACCAGATTCTACTGCTGAAATGATAGTTACCCAAACTCTGCTGACAGTCTGTGCACTACAGGGGTGGCCCAGAATCATCCTTTGTTATTCTCACAAGCTATTTATCATATTTATTAAATCACATAGATTCCTGCCATAAGTTGGAAAAACAGTATGTGCTTAATTTGGACCAATTAATTGCACAACAAATACACTCTTTCTTGGCCGCTTTCATAAACCAGAACATCAAACAGCTGTTCTCTCATCCAAGCAAAACTAGTATATAACGTTTTTATTCTGCTTTTACTAGTTGAGTATTGGATAAAAGAAGATACCAGATGCTTATAGGGATCTATTTCAACTAGTAAATCCTGTTAATTTATTAATGACTTAAAGCTTATAATAGAAACTTCATTTCATGAAGTTTTTATTTCTGCTTTTTATAAATCTTTAGGCTAACAGTAATCTCCAGTTCTTTCTATGTCTCAGTCTTTTGTTACAGAGCATAAAAATCCTTTCAAGCACTGAAATAATATGTAATTACATTTGAAAAACAACACTGTTGTGTACTGGGGGCAGTTTCAAACCTCTGGCATGGGTTCTAGAAACAAAAGCCTATCTTGCGCTTACTGCCATGTCTGTTCAGCTGCGTAAGCACGTATTGCGAGTGTATGTCTCTGTATTATTTACATCCTGGCCGGCTTTGTCAGAGGCGAAGGAAGCTAGGTGACACTGCATGTATACATGATATCTTAAACAAAAGACTAGAAGAAATACACACATAGGACTGAGAAATATTTGGAAATGAGAAAAAATTAGATTATCATTGAGCAGTTCATATAAATAGGACATCTCTGTGGTGTGGTGATATAGGGGTGATACAGGGGCTCCAATCCTTGGTTTGTTACAGAAGCTTTGCACTGAGCTCTCCTAAAGCTGCTGGATTCAGCCTCTACACGATTCTGTTATATCACTCTGATTCCTGTGCAGTGGTTAGATAATGCATGTCTGGGAGTGGCCTCCACTAACATTATCTGGGAATTGTTGGCAACTAGTGTAATTTTGAGCTGATGTTGCTTTAAATTGTACCTGGCCACAAACTAATGCAGATGGACATACAACACCCAGATGAAGTTGTGGCTTTGAATTTGCTATACTGCTTTAGGTACTTCTTTGTAATTTTTTAAAGAATAAGAAATGTGCAAAGTCTTTCCTTCTGTGAACTTACAGTGAAACAAAAAGGTTCAGACAACTACTGCAGTACCTGTAAGAAACAACTGTGAGTAGCCTTCACAATGTTTGCTCTGAATAGCATTGTTTTTCATCTTTGTTTTTACAATCCCCGAGGGCAAAGGCTGTTTGAAACCAGAACTGGTATTAGTATGGATGGTCTCCAAGAGGTGGGGGAGGCAGGAATAAGGTTCACAACATCTTT
Organism: Pezoporus flaviventris; assembly: GCF_033815535.1. Classification (NCBI taxonomy): domain Eukaryota; kingdom Metazoa; phylum Chordata; class Aves; order Psittaciformes; family Psittacidae; genus Pezoporus; species Pezoporus flaviventris. The sequence continues at coordinate 8,410,892 of NW_026892602.1, read as the reverse complement.
CTCTGCTCCATGTTGGCTGACTGAACAAGGCCAGCAAAAGTAGTATTGTCCACCATGTCCCTTTCAAGGGCTGTATGCAAAGGCTGGTCGGGGCTGCTTCTCTGTCTGTGGATAAGGTGATAGCAGGGAAGCACATGGTCTTGCATAGCTCATGCATTCCAGGTCTGTGTCCTGACTGTCAGAATATGGCCTTACATAGATCCCAGTGCAAAATACAGATGCTGGTTTTGTATTAGAGTTTGATAACAGTTTGGTGGCATAGAATTTTGTCAGTACAGAGCTCTAGCTTGTATTCTAAAACAATTGGGGTATCAGAGATTGCATAGTGTGATGGCTTGAGAAGGGCAACAAAACCTTGTAGCTGAGGATTGTCTTCCCAGTGGGAAAAGAGAAGGAACCTGAAATGGATTTGACATAGCTCTATGATACTGCTTGTGCTTATTTTTGTCTGCTAAATCTTACATCTAGATGTGCTGAGATCTCTGTAGTAATGAAACCTTATCCATGATAGGAGTCTATAGTTTGCTCTGCTTTTGCTCTCCTAATCTATTGCTGCTGCTGTTCTTCCCCATTTCTTTTGGTGTCCTTCACCATCACAATTTCTTTAGCAAAAACCAAAGTAGCTTGATGCAAAGCTGATGCACAGTAACTAAGGATCCTCACCTTGGGCTTTCTGCCTTCTGAAAAAACAAAGAATATAAATCAGGAAAACCAATCATCCCCATCAGTGTAATTCCTACAGACTTTTCCTGTAAAATGGATCCTTCAGTAGTTACCTGGTTTCTGTGTAGGGACAGAAATAAAACATCTCAGTTTGGGAATCAAACCTGGATTTATAGAGAAATGTGCAGACCAACTAAATGGCTTTGTAATTGGAATATGACATGCAGTCGCTATCGGCTGACTACTAATATGTTTGAGATTAATTCAAAGTGTTAATATTTTATAGTGCTTACTTTTTTGTCCTTCTTTTTTTTTTTCTGAAAAGATGTGTGAAAAAAAGAAAGCTACACCATAAACTGTGTTTCTTGACTTTTGAGTCTGTGGTTGATGAAGCTTATTACATATCTGTATTAATTTTTGTGGTAAATTTTTGCTGATTCTTTAGAAGGAAATGAATAAATGTTTTTTGCCTAGCTAATCTTAGATCTGTTCACTTCAAATTAGTGATGTGTTATTTTTCATAGAATAAAGATTTTGTATGTGATCTTGCCAAAAGAATGGTATTTAAATTGTAGAAATATTGATAAATTAAAAAGTGCACCTTATTATTAGCCAGGTTAAGAACTGCAGTTTTTTTAAACTCAAGCCTCTTGTATTTTTGTCCAATACCTGGTTTTTAAATTTATTTAAGGTTTTCTTCCTCCCCCCGAAAATTACATAAATTGCATAACCAAAAATTATAATTACTTTGCATGACTTAAGTTTGTTTTGAAATATCAATTTTGTGAATCTTAAACTAATTCAGCATTTACCATTTTATTTTAAACTGATGTGTTGGTGAACAGAGTAGTTTCAGAATCAGCTTTGAGAATCTCATCTTTTGTGTACAAGGTTGACAAGATAATTGGTTGCTAGTGCTCTAAATTTTTCTTAAATCTCTGCATTTATTTTATTGTTTTTAATGTGATAAAATGTGTTACCTGACCTATCAAATTAATCTTAAACATTAATTATATAAATACATAAAACATAAGTGCAAAAAAAAAAAAAATTTTGAGGCAAAATTGTGCCTACGCTCTAAAGTACACGTCTCTATTGAATAGACACATAGGTGTTGATAGCCTGCAATTAATGGAGTTATATGCTTGAAGGCCTATTTTCTGTGTAAACAGAAAGTATTTGTAAATTATTGGTTTTAAAAGCTGGTCACAGGTGGGGAAAATAAAAGATAAAGAGGGTATTGGCTTTCTCCCCAGTACTATGTCTGAACATGAAAATCCAATATTTGATGTTGATTTCATTAAGGTAAGCTGACTTGTGTAAGAAATTCTACTTGAAAAAAAAGGATTTTCTTTCAGTTTGTGGCTAATTATATGGAGCAACAGAACACCAGGCTAAAGGAAGGGAAGGTGATAGGGAGTATAAGCATAATGTGACACTTAACTGGTGCAGGATTGCCTTCAACAATGTCACCTATTTTTGCTATATTTCCCAGAATTTCTTGTCTTGAAAACTATGCTGTGAGAAAAGAAGGCCATCACTCTTGCAGGGTTTGAACAGGTTTTCCTTTGTATGATTAGGATAAAGCTTTTTTTTTGATGTCGTTCACTGGCAGTTAGATTAAGTGCTTAAAACAAGGGTTTAATGGCCAAAGCAGGTGAATGTTCTCTTTCTATAAAACTTGTAAAAGAATGGGTGAAGTTTGGGCAAATACGCTGCATCTGCGTATAGTAATACCATCCCAGATGGACAATCAAATAGCTAGAAACATTGTCCACCAACAGAACAAATGCAGGATTTGGAGAGTCAAGGAGGTATAGAAAAACTGAGTGTTTACTGTTGCAGGAAATATATTTTCATAGTTATTTTTCATGCCCAAACATTAGTCCTTAAGCATCATCATATTTTATGAAAACTTTTATTAACATTTCTGAATGACCGTAACCCCATTGTGTTTTTATCAGTCCCAAGAGCCACAACCTGTTTAAAATATTTTTTTATCTTTATAAACACAATAAAGTAAGCTGTCTTGCACATAGATTTGTAGATCTCATTAGAGATACTTTTTAAAAAGGTGCTTCATCTCTTGGTAAGATAATGACAAGTAGTAATCTTGGCATGCAAAGTTTTCAGGCAGGAACACTTTGTTAAAATAGATTGTTTTGAAGCAGATGTACTTTTTAATTGCACTTTCACACAGTGTTATGACTTGAATGAGGGAAAGACAAGGGCAGCTGAAAACAAATGTGGTGGTAATATTGGTTAGATGGTGTTCCAGGTGAAAAAATAGCCAAGTATTTGCTTAAGATCTCAAGTGTTATCAAAGTCATGCAAGAAAAATGGCAGTTTTTAAACTCATTAAAGTTAACATTTGTCTGTGTTGTAAATGAGGTATATTCCCTAGGGTAGTTAACAGCTTTGGTGGCACAAGATGGGGGTAATTTTTCAGATGTACTGTTTCCAATGGGCCAGTGTCCTAAGGCTTTGCTTTAAATGGCCTTTTTATGCAGTAGGATAATGGGCAGTTTGTGCATTGCTAAATCAGCCCTATTTTATTAGGAATGTTACAGTCAGGGCACTTACAATTTGTCAGAGGAAATGCAGAACATCTATACAGGAGTCTGTTTAAGAGGACATCATTTCTCGATAAGCTCTTGCTTAGGTCAACATGCAGCACTGCTCTTACGCTATTCCCCTGTTGCTTCTGCCACACGGGAATGCTCTGATTTATTAGGATTGCACAAGTCACGTCCTCCGCCTGACTGAATCCACAATGTGGAAATTTTCCCTTCCCTTTTTCAAGATGAAATGTAGAAGGTTACTTTAAAGCCCTCTTAAAGTATTTCAAAGAGGACTGTTTCAATGAAAGGAAATACCCGTATGCTGTACAGTATCTTTTGTAGTATAAGTTCATATTATACATACATCTATTATTTTGGAAAGTGTGCTATTTAAGAGCATTGTCTGGACCCATGTTCTGTTATCCTACTACTATAAAATGCCTGTGATGATATACAAAGATAAAAGGAGATAGTGAACATAGTGGATGTGATACAAAAACATCCAGCAGCTAATGACATTAAAGTTTTTAGGCAGTGTATAAAACCCAAACATCAACAACAACAACAACAAATAAATCCAGAAGTCAAAGTGAGTTGCAGTGGTGGGTACTACAAATGTATGTACTGTCAGCTTTTTAATTACATTTCAAGGCATTTCTCCTATAAAACCAGCTTAATGAACGATGATTCTTTCGTCAAATCTGCTGTGAAAACTATGTGCAATTCAGTGTTGTGTTCATTTCCCGTTTGATAAAGGTGCTAATACTCTGTCATTCAGGCTGCTATTACTAAGAAATTTTTGGTTTGTTTCAGCATTATGATATTTTAAAATCAGTGCAACCAAGGACATTTTTAATGAAAAAAAGAAAGTGATGAAAAGCCTCTGTAATTTTGTGTTTGATGCCAATTGTAATATGAGAAGAGCAGAAAGTATTTTGAAGGGGTCAAAGCTATTCTTATTTTTTTTTTCCTTCTGTAACACTGAATTTAGCTGTCTGCAGGCACTTGAGTCCAGAATATTCTACCTTCCCTGCAAAGAGATATAACATTAGGATTTCTCTTAAAAGGCATCTTAGGTGACTGTGAGGTAACCTTCCTTGGAAGTGGAGTAAATACATTATTCTGATTCACTCATTCCTTTTAGCTTCTTTTTGCCACTCTTTGAACTGCTGGTTAGCATCCTTACTTCACTTCTGCCTTTCTCCCTATATATCTTCCTGTGATGCTTAGGGGTGAGAAGGTTTGTTTTTTTGTTAGTTTTTAAATTTTTAAATTTAAGAGGCAGAACTTTGTGCAGGTTTCTTGGATTTGCATGAACCATTCAAAGATCTTTCCTTCTTTGCAACTCTTTGTGGTTCACTATTAAAAAACTGGAATGATCAAATGAGGAAGGGAAGATGTTCTTGGATTTGCTAGTGTGTCAACATAAAGAAGACACGATGGAAATACCTAAAACCAGGTGTTCACATTGCTTGTTCTATCTGCTGTCCTTAAAGAAAAATTTCTGCAAGTGATGCCACTACTTATCTTGAAAATTATGAAAGATGTTAGTTACCCACACCAGGGCAGGCAATCTGTGAGCAGTATGCTTGAACAGGTAGCAGGGATGGGGAGGACAGGGCTCAGGAAGGGAATGCTGCACCATGGGCTGTGTACCAAGTGTTTTTTCAAACCAAGTACTGTGCTGTTCAATGATTAACAGCAGAAGTACCTTCTACTGGCACTGTAAAATGGTGTGGCTGCACTTTAGTTTGATATATAAGTAGCTAAATCAGTATGATTAGGCTGTGCAAATTAGATTGATGTAACATCATATAAGCATTGCCTAGAGAAGAAAGCATTTGATTTTCAGAAATGCTGGATACTTGCAAAGTTCAGCTGCCTGAGGATTGTTTGAAAAGATTAAGTTATTGGTGCAAAGCGTGTGCATAACCAATGACAAAGGTACAATTTTTAAGGTATAAGACAAAGAATAAAGTTTTTTTTAAGAAGTTTTGAGAAGTAAACACACACAAAAAAATATCTTGAAGTAATATTTAGGCTCAAGCAAATTCGATGAAATGGAATAAAACCACAACATGCCAACTAATATCCAGATAAAAATTCACTTTATTAAAGTTGTTGGTTCTTATGAAAGTGTTAAATGAATATTTAGGGAATTGGTATTATCATTGCAAATTTGTCACTTTGCAGTCACTTCTTGACATTCAGTTATTTTCAATTTACTATCCCATACAAAATTATTCTGATAGCCAACATTAATTTTCTAGATTATTACAAAAAGTGCTATTTGCATTCCTTATCTAAAGCCTTAAAGGAAAGAACAAGTACAAAGAGCTTTCTTTCCCCCAGAAGTCAGTTTTCAAAGCTGCAGTTAGGGAACTATTATTTTTATATGCCATCAACTCCCGTAAAATCTTAGATTCATTTAAAATTGTCTAGTATTTTTGCCTGTATTTTTGGTATGGTAATGTTTCAAATTCAGATTACTCCTGGATCATCAAGGTAAAAGGGAAAGAGACTTACCTCATTTAAACTTAATTAATGAATTGTTAATTCTGAAACCTAAAGATGATATTAAAGTATGCTATCCTTTTTATGTTATATCATGTCCTTTTTGCAGAATCATCAAGGTAACTTTAGTATCTGTTCTTTAATAATGCATTTCAGCTGCCCAGAAGCTGTGAAAGACAATGTCTTCCTTGCCTTCAGGAATGGAGCAAGGCAAAGGCTTTTATTGAGAGCTTTTTGGGAGTCCGCTTTTTGCATGGCCAAGTAGGATACCTTACTTTTCAGGACAATATGAACTGAAAATAATATAGGTTTCAGCAAAGAATAGCAGAATGTAGCCTCTGTTTTATGCTTGTTTTTATTTTGGGGACTGCATTTTGGTAATCTTTCAGATATAATACACCTTTCATTACTGAATACATTAGTAACCCATAAATAATTTTTTCTATGCCCAAAATGCATTGAATTCAAGCAAACAAGCAGTAGAAGTGTTGTTACTTCTGAGAGGTGTTCTGAATGCTCCCTTCTCTAAATACCAGTTGAAATCTGGGCTGTTGAAAGAGTTCAAACAGTGATACAAAGCAGCTTTCCATCACTGAGCTCAACTGTGGAGCCTCCACAATATGTGCTCTATGTTTAATCTTGCTGGACTGTAGAAAACAAGTATAAAGAGCAACTTCAGAAGACGTCTTATATATACAGGGAGAGAAACAAGGGACTGATCTTACTTAATTCCAAAGAAACAGCCCATCTGTACAGCTCAAGACCCCCAAATATATACAGAATGTTTAAGGATTCTGCTTTATCAGAAATAGTAAGAAAAGGGTGTTAGAAAGAATTGAACTGAGTTGCAACAGCACTGGAGAAAAATGATAAGCAGAAGGTGTCAGATCACTTGTGATTTGGTTGTACGCTCCACCATGAGCAGCATAAACATTTATATGTTAGTTTTGGGTGCATACTGCACAAAACAGCCTTTAAAACTACTGAGGATAGTTAGACTCCAGGGCTGAAGCTCAACCCAGAGGGAAGAGGGAGCGTCATTCCCTTCCTGTGCTCATCCCTGACCTTACAGTCTTTGCATTGCTGACAGACAATTCCAAGAGCTGCCAGTAGTGTTGGTAACTTAACTGAGCTGTACAGGGGAGAAGAAATAGTGATGCACTGTTCTGCTGCTTTTTTACTCCTGACAAACCCCATATGCTGAGATGGTGGGTGGCAGGAGGAAAGCTGGCACATTAGCAGCAGTGCATTCCCTGTGCCAGGGGAATAATCTGTTGGCTAGTTAAATCTATTTCATTTCTGCTTCCTGAGTAGCACTGAAAGGCAAGATCTTCACAGAAAATCCAGTTCTTGGAGTGTGTGATAGTGCAGTCTACAGGATGGTATGAAACTTGTGCCTTGAAGCCCTATTTTGAATATTAGTTTTAATATATTAAAAAAACCCAAACAAATCAAACAACAACAAAATACAACCCACACTAAAACTCCCCTCTAAACTGTCTAGAACTTGAGTGTGGTAGCAATTCTTACGGAAATAAACAACTATTGTGCCCTTGTTACATTTCTAGGTATGTATATACACAGGAAAATTCATTGCACCAGATAATTCAAGTAGGCAAATCAAAGCAGAAGCAAAAAAACTTATTTTCTATGTTAATAACATTGCTTGTTAAACAGAAGTTGGCATAGAATCCCAGTGTGAAGTTGCCAAGAAAAGATTGTTAATTTGGCATAAGCTTTAAGTTGTTTCATTCAGTATGATATGAAAATAAGTAGAATTATATGTGCTTTTGTGATTTGTATTTATAGTGAAAAGGAGCATTTACATCACAAGGAAAATAGGTGTGTACCATTGGGGGGAGTTCATGTTCATCTGACAACTGCAGGACTTGGCAAACAAATACAGTAAACTTGGAGGCAAGCAGCAGAGAAAATATCCTGCAATGTTTTGCTGGAAGAAGCAAAACAGAGCAGAATCAATCATCTTTTCAATGAGAGTTTGAGGTGACTTGGAGCTTGCTCTCAGCTCTGCAGAGAACTTGTATACCCTTTTTCACTATGCATAGAAGACTTTTATTTCAGCAGGGTTGGTACAGAGCTTCTCTTGTATAATGGAGACCTCCATCTCCTGGAGCTTATTACTCTCCATAGAGTTACAGAGGCTGCTGAAAAGGGAGTGGTCTTCATTGCTTTTGAGCAGTTGTGGTCTACTCTTTATGCACCAAATAGGTGCATAAAAAGTTCACCCATGTGCACTTTTTATGCAATGGGTACAAATAGGTGACATGGTTTACCTGCTCATGGCAGGGGGGGTGGAACTAGATGATCTTAAGGTCCTTTCCAACCCTAACTATTCTGTGATTCTATGATTCTAAATCATACTGCATGGCTTTACTAGTTATCCCAAGAAAGCTGCAAAACTGGGGGTAAAAGACACTTGAACATCATTAATAATTGACTATTCTGCCTTATTGTAATGCTGCAGGTATCCAGAGATATTTGGTCTTGCTTTTTTTTTCACTGTGAATAGCTAAATTTGTCTTTCTATCTCTCTGTCTCTGGATGACATGGAGCTCCACTGGCAATAGCGTAGTGGAGCTAGCTATTCTGCCCAGTTCATCATGGATGTGTGCAACGATGGTTCTTTACACCTACCTTTTATATGAGGGCTCAAATCAGAGCACCATCATGAAGTATGTGTAATAAAATCCTGATTCCACTGAAATCAGTTTGTTTTTCACTGTTGGTTTTGTTGGGGCCAGGATTTTAACTGAGGTTAGGGGAGATAGGATGGTTTTTGCTATGGATTCCTGGTGCTGAAATATCTTTCTTCACATCTGGAATAAGGGTACAGGTAGCACATGAGTGCAGCAGATTTCAAAGGATAACAAGAACAAAACCATTTTGACAAGATTAAGACAGTGGTTGCTAGAATTTAGATTGCTATGGTTGCTAGAATTGAGATTGCTAAAGAGGTCTAACACATTTAGCACCTCAGTTCCTCCCATAGCATCTCTTTGCCAGAAGCCACTGCCATTCTGACATGAGTAGCAGAAGGGAAAATGTTACTGCACTTTAATTATTTTTAGTTCAGAAAAGCATTAATTTAAAAATAAAAAATCCTCCAATGGTAATGAAGTGGGGCAGCTGCAGAACAAAGTGGGGATAATGAAGTCTTGTTTTGAGTAATCAAGTTTGTACCAATAGAGTTCTGCACATACAAAGTAGTAAGTAGTTTTGATTTATATTTAAATTATTGTTAAAGGGAGAAAAAAAATGAGGTTCAGCAAAGAAAGAAAGTATCTTTGAACTTAATTTTGTGTACTGATGATTAGGATGCTTTTGGTACTTTCCTGCTGACTGGCATATGTAATATCCAGGCTAGAAATAAAAACTCAGATAATCGAATCATTTTGGAGAGACTTCTACTTGTCCTTCTGCCTCTCAGTGGATTTGTGTGGATTTTGCTGAAATTCTCTATCTACTTATTTTGTTCATTAGCTTGTTCTGTTCTACAGTGTGAGAGCAATAAATTATCAGACATAGTGACTGAAGGGGAAGACGAAGATAGCCTTCTTGTTCCATACGAAGTGGGAGGTGAAGCGGCAAAGACGGGAAGATTAATTCAAGAAGATAACTCAGTAGTTTACAACATGGAGGACAAGGGAGATCCTTGAAGGTAAAAGAACTGACAAAATTTCACAGCAGGCAAGAGTCGGAGATGAGAATCCAAGGGAAACATCATGCCATGTGAGAAGCAGGCTTTCATTGATCACAACATGCCCTGATGTTTCCATGATAGCACTGTCTAGCAAACAATGCATTAACAGAGGTGAGAAGAGAATACAGTGTCTGACAACTTTTTGTTTTGTTTTAAGAGGTACACATTAAAAATACATCTAACATATAGGACAGAAAGAATCTTAATAATGTCATTAAATTTCTTGTAGATGTGAATCTCTGGGGATGTTTACATATGCTATTGAAGAAAGCTGAAAAAAAGAATTAGATTTTGCATTTCCAAGCTTAATTCATCATTTTATTTTGTTCTGTTTAAAAAAATCTATGCAGAATTACTAAGTTACTCAAAATAAGCCCAAAATAGAAGACTGAGTCTTATAAACATTTTACATATTTGTGTTTAATTTGTTGAAAATAGTATAAAATCTGCTCACATTTGGCATCCCAAATACAAATATTAGGAACCCAATCCCCTCATGCAGTATAATTTTTAACAGTATTCCAAGAGATATCATGCACACTTTTTTTCTAGAATAAGGAATTTTATTTTAGTATAGGGAAAATAAAACGTGTGAATGTCTTTATACCTTGTGAACTGAACTACTGTGTGTTAGTTTCTTTGCACATCTGCATTCACTGCAGAAGAAAAAGAAAACAAAGTTCCACCAGCAGTGTTTGATTTGGAAATATATTTGTGTAGCAGACACAAAAAAATTAGGTTACGAGACCACATTGTGCAGAGGGTCTTTAAAGTATAAACCTTCTGTCTTCTAGCAAAGGAGGGTTAAATGCAGAGCTTTTAAGTTGAGAAAATATGCAGTTCATGTGAAAGGTTTGATAGCACTATATACCCACCAAAAGCTTAAATGTGCCTGACTGGTTTTATGGAAGGCAGTAAATTAGTCTTTCCTTTACCTTTGACAGGTGAGAAGCAGTTCTTGCATGACCGGTGGCTATCACCATACATCTGCTACTGCACAGGTGAGGCTTTCAGTTTCAAAATGATGACTGGTAAGAAAAACAAGATGTCTTTCCTGGTTAAAAATTTAACTCTTCTATGATTAGTCTGGGCCAATTAGGAAACCCCTGGGGTTCAGACTATGGCTCAACTACAAGCTTGAAAGCCAGGTCTCTTGATACTTGTTCTTGGTAGTAAATGCTGGCACATATAGTATTGATTTTCATTTAGATATCTTAATGTTTCCAGACAATCCTAGCAGATGTGGGCTGAACTCAGATCTACGAGAGTGCTGGGCTGCAATCTGCAAGCATTTTTCTTGCCATTTTGTTTCATTTTTCCTAAACTTAACTGATTTGGAATCAGGAGATATAAATGAAAAATGCAGAGTTTGCCTATCAATCATGGCATGTACAAACATTGCTACTGCCCTTTTCTAACATCCTATTACCACTGGGTAGTTGGCTAGTCAAACAGGAATAAAAATTACACTGCAAACATCATAAGTTAGGCTTGATTTGTTGAGCAAGAAGCCTGACAATTCTGTAAGAGTTATATACCTCAGCCTCGCTGAAAATCAGCCTTGTTATGGCTCTGGTACGTCTATAAAGATTGTTCATTTCATATAAAACAGCTACCTGCACTGAAAGGCCTGAAAGGAAGAATGATGCTGGTTATAAATATAGAGGAAAATCTATTTGTCTGCTCCTTCGTGCTGTTAGCAAGTCACTCGATGCAGCCCTTATGCTGTTCCTAGGCAGCAGGGGGAGTTTTCCATGGCCACCTTTTGCTTTCATCTTCTGGCCCGGACTGAAGCACATCATCTCTCTTTGTCATATCAGATAAAGCAATGAAGTGTGACCAGTGCCACTGCATTGCACTCTGCCCACCAGGAGCACGTTAATGATAATGAAAAACTATACTGCACCACATTTAAACTAAATGTGAGCGTAAGGCTGTCTGTCGGCAGACTGGTATAACAGTTACTGTCATAAAAGATAAATAGAAATTATTAGAATTGGCTCAGAAGAGATTTTTTTTATAGAGCAGGGTTGTATTACTTTAAAGATACATTATCAGACTGTTAAATCTAATTTCAGACTACTGGGCAATTAAAATGATTAACATTATTTACTCATATAGTTCGATTCATTAAAGTTTTAAACACCCTTTACACACTATTTATGTTGAAAATAGCGAAATAACATGTTAAAATGTCTTGGGTCATTAATCATTCAAATTTTCTGTATAACTACTTTCTCAAAACCTTAGTACCACAGTGAATGTTTACAAACCTCAGAGGCACTTTTGAAAGGATGAACAAAATCAAATTCCACCCACCACTGATATGTCCATCAGACCTTTGGTAGTTTCTGAGCCCTTTTGTGTTTGCAAGAAAAATCAGGCAGACAGTTCTGAAAAGATTATTTTAAAAGTTATTTTACACAGGGACCTGTACAAGTCTTAGCTGCTTTCACCAAGGGGCTTGCTACTTCTGATATTTAAAGGTAACAGCATCGATGCTGTTACTGAAGCTAATAGAAGCTCCAAGTACAAAGCCTTGTGTACTGAAATGAAAACATACGCTGAGTCTGGCACTTAGTTTTCAAATGTGTCAGATGGAATTTCATATTATCTACTGACAAACCAGTTTATTAGATAGATGTAAGAAGAGATCTTCAGGTTAGTAAATGCTGACATTAGTTAGATACCAAACACCCACTTCCCTTCTGTGTTGGCATTTGTAACAACCTCTGAAACACTGTGGGAGAAGTCATGAAAGTCCATATACAGTATGTGAAAAGACAATTATAAACTATATATTTATGCTGGTCTTTTGAAAATACAGTCTACAGGCTTTCTAGTGGTTTGAAACACCATTGTTTTTTTTTTTATCTGGCACCTACTGAAAATGCCTGGTCCCTTTTGAAGAAAATGCTGTAAATTACACTGAGAAGTTAGATATAATTTAGACTCTGGTCCCATATCCTGGGAAGACAGATTATTGTATTTGCCTGCCCCTGGAAGCAGTAGTAGAACTTATGGCCCTCAAAAACTGCTTCACATTGCACCAGGTAAGAAACGCCAATACTTGCATGTCAGAAGTTCAGAGGAGCACACAAGGCTGAAGGAAGTGTGCTGCCTGTGACACTGAACGTCTTGTTTCTCAAACAGGCCGTAGGCCAGATACACTGAACAAGTGTGGTCATTACTCTTTCTGTGGCACTATTAGTAAGAGGAAGAGGTAATTATAATTAGCTTCTCTGAAGTGACCCAGGGGCTCAGCTGATATGTCAAAAATGTAGATGTTATTAAACATGGAGACACAGCTATATTTTTCCCAGCTGGCAGCATGATCCTAGCACCAATACCACATTTAGTATGCTAAGGTCTTTCCCTTTGAGAATATCAAGGAATATTCAGAACCCTTTCTAGATGCCTATTTCAGGAGCTATGCACTCTAAGTAGACAGTGGAGAAGTGACTTCCTAATTTAGGTGTTCTGGATTAGGCTTAGTTATCTTACAGATTTACTAACGAACACTGCCTCCTAATTTATTTGCTTGAACAGGCTGCTATATTCAGTTAAAGACAACTGCAGCAATGCTAGGATTATTAGTAAATGATATACTGACTACAGATGTGGGCCCAGTCAAGTGACTTGTCTTCCAGTAAGATCTGATAGTATGAGAGCGTCACCCGGCTGTAGAGGATCCACCCAACCATTCTGGAAGAAACTCCTTTGTTTTGCCAGTTTCTCCCTTTGTTCCATTACTCTTATTCTCTCTGTAAGACTGCCTGACATAACGAGTGGCTCACTATGCAGAATCAAACTGTGCTATTTTACAGTACTGTGTACTGTATCTGATGCAGTTCTAACTCTAGACAATAAAGGTAACTGTCAGCCTATATCAATGAGGATGATTCTAATGCTATTCCATCATTTATTTCAAAAGCAACATGAGCAGAGCCTTTCCCTTGAGAGACTGACAGCCATTATCATCTCTGTGGTGCTATAAGCTTTTGCTGACTTCAGGGATCATAAATCCCAGAGGTACTCCTGAATTTCATGTCAGTGTATGGTGCTCTAACCCAGACCATCAAACTGGCATACAGAAGCACTATACCAGTGCAGAATAGGGCTGATAATTAACAGATGAATATGAAGATCATACGACTTTCAAACAATTTGCTTGAATTTTTTCCTACCCGAATCCAGACAGAGAAAAGCAAGGTGGAGAAATAATCCCCTTAACATGAACAGAGATCATTACCTGTCTTTTTACTGCTGTCTGCTATGTCCAATGTGTCTGTGTCTTATTCAGAAGACTGGGACTTCATCACAGTTGTGATCTCTCAGGTGTTGCTGTGGTATTCATGACTACTGTTTCTTTCTTCCAAACATTTCTTGTGAATGTGGATGGCAGAAGGTGGTCTGGGGGAGGGACTCTAAACGACTGAAAAGGGCTTCCTTATTCCCATTAGAGTAGGGAGAACAGGAAATATACTGCTGCATTGGTTTTATATACCAGAAATTTATCCATCATTTTGATCTGTGACAGAGTTTGGCCTTCAAGTTGCCTAGCTGTGTTTAGTCCCTTAGTATTAGTATCGATTCTGGTGCTCTGCATACCTTTGCCTAAGCCTGACTCTCTGGGGGGTTGTTGGACTTGTTTCCCTCCACGGCTGCAGCTGAGTTCTACTCAAATGATCAGTCAGAAGAATATACTGAACCCAGAATACCACAAAACCTCACAGATATCAGTGAAATACAGAGTACAAAAGTTAGTCCCTGTCTCTGCCTTCTGCATTTTGCTAAAATCAAAATTATATAACATGGTAATGAGTCTTATTGTTGGCATATCTGGAAAATTATTTTTCCTTTGAGTTTTTTTCAACTTCTTATGCCTCCCATTGATTTTGATTATTTACTGTTTGACAAGGGGAGCACCAGCAGCCCATGCTGTGCGAAAGATCAGAGGTGCTTTCATTCCTCAAGGCTATTGCCTTCTTTAATTCTTCAGTGTAGGCTCAGTGAACTGATTGCATTTTCTTCTATTTGACACTTTATATTTCACATTTCTTTATCAGACTATGGTAACATGGTGTCTTATAGAGCAGGCTGCTCTGAGAATATAGCCTTTTTGTCTTGGCCATTATTATAACCCTTCCATGACTTGTAACAGCAACTTTCAGCTACTGTCCTGATTAATCATCTTTCAGTTAAACTGTATGGAGTGGAGTATCCTGTTAATCCACTTTCTGTGCTTTTCTTTTATTGGTGTTATATGTATTTCATATTTAATCGTCACATGATATGACTTGAGGGCAATTGTTCTTTGATTCTTTTTCTTCAACTGGGATAGTCTTACAGGCCTAAGGGAAGATTTTTTAACTGCAAATACTGTATGCCAAATCTGGTAGTACAAAGCAAGATCAAATATTTGCAAATACAAGCAAATAAATGTACAATCTATTTGGGCATGTAGTTATGTGTGTGTAATTTTGAAAAACAGCTCCTTGGACAGACATTTTACAATGGTGGGAAAGAAGCCAAGGGATATGAGTGTTTAGAATCTTGCTACTTTATGAGTTATTCACTTTCTATTAGAAAATACTTAATGCAAGAATCTAAATTACTAAAAAAAACCCCGAAGTTAGTTCTGTCAAAGCTGGCTTTAGGTCATGGTTCCAAATATTTTGATCAAATAGGCTTCTCTCTCCTTTCCTCTGTTATAAGATATGCTATAAAGTATGTTTCCAGTGACTGACGTTTGTGCTGTGAGTCCCTGTAGATGAAAACTTGGGTGATGTTAGATCAAAGTCTCCAGTAATTTCATAATTTCTTTGTGAAGAAATGCTTGTTTTCTGCTATAGTTGGCATCAGTCTAAATGAATCAGTAAAATGGGATGATCTCAGCTCTTATAAATAATAGCAGCCTTCTCCTGTTAGAAATGCCTTTCTTCTGGAAAAGCCGGTTGTCCCACATTAATGCATTTCTAATCAAAAACACTAAGCCCCATCTGGTATATTTTTAACACATTTGAGAACCCTGGTTAAGACAGAGTTCTAAATATACTGGAAACCAGAGTTCATTGTTGTTCAACACTCTAGTGTAAAAAGAGTATACCCTTGTATTTCTGTGTTATTCTGCTTATTATAGTATTGGGTCTCATTGTCTTTCCTCCTCCCCTGTCTCTGCTTTTTGTGAAATGGCCTTCATGTTACCTTATTACAAGGTTTATCCTCTCTCTCCCTCTTAAACATAATGAACACCAGAAAAGGCCCCTGAGGCATAAATAAAAACGAGGAGGGGAACATCCCAGAATACCAGGGGATGGTAAGGAAGGAAGTCCACAACAGTTCACACTAGCAAAATAACACAGCTTCAGATAGAGCTTACTTATAGAAATGTTACTTGAAAAGATTTTTTTCACACTTTCGTGAGAAAATATCTGAAAAAAATATTTTTATGAGATATTTGTGTTTATTGTTTAAAAAAAATGGCATCTACTTCCACTGAGTCATCATTAATTGATTTACCAAAATCTCATATCATGGCATGTAAGTAAAAACCAAACATGAATTACTAAAACCAGTGTTGTATATTACCTAAAATTTCTCAGCTTGCACAATTCAGAGTTTGAGGAAAACAGATAAAATGATGAATTCTGTCTCGACGACCTATAGTTCAACCATTCTTCGTAGCAGAAATAGGCCATGTACAGAGAGACTGTCTAGCTGAAAAACAGTTCTGTGTTACTTCATTTTACTGAATATCTTTTCCTTCAAAATTTTCACATTTATTTATAATCAGTAGACTTTAAGGAAAAATTAATCACTGGCCACCTCACACTGCTTTTTGATAGAAGTGTATCTATTTAGGTGGAGGAGAGCACTTCCCTTTTTCTGGGTGTATATGAATTCTAAATGGGCTGGATGAAAAAAGACAGCATCAGAGGCACACTTAGAAGGAAGTACGTATTTGACATTATTGTTCAAGACACCTGGAGTCTCTTTCAACTCATGTGAAGCTGCTTCCCGCAGTGTCAGCACCAAATGGTTATTCCAGTAGGATAGCAGGAGCTAGAAATTTAGTTAGAACATGTTCACATGCAGAAGGAAAACCAAGCATGCCAACGTGCTTCCTCTAGTTAACTTAAATTGCCCCTCTGACCCTGCAGTGCTTTTCACTGATGTACTGCTGTAACAGTACTTGAATGACATTTTATCGTTTGCTGAATGCTAACCTGCAAAAATGCTATATTTGCTCCTTTACTTTGAGACAGGATGACATGCACTGCGGCTCCCAGTTGCTGGGGGTAATTTTATGCTTCTTTCCTGACAGACAAGATTCCAATAGCACCATATGTCAAAAACTCCAACCAATTCCAGTCATGTATCCACACCGTCCAGCTGTCACAGCTATAATTATTGAAACTAAAGCCCAGAGAAGTTTGTAGTTTTGGAAATGCTGTAGTCTCCTTAGATCTTTACTACTGATGTTATAGCTGATTAGGACCCTGCCAGCCTTCTGTTGGTCTCTTGAAAACTGCTGTAATTCTCATTCATCATGGAAGCTAACCAGCTGCTCCAGAGTCATCTCCTCAAATGTGTTGCTTGATCTTATACTTTGCTGTTGTCCTGACCTTGATACTCTGGATGTTCAAACAAAACTACTTAAGATATTGGAGTTGGTACAAAAGGATCTGGTTTACATTCTGCACAGAAAAATTAAAACATTTTTAGGTAGGTACTTGGTGTCACTGTGAAAGGTGCTGCTGGTCTTCACTCATTTCTCAGTCATCCTGCTGCATTTTCATGACCATTTCAGGTGAGGAATTGAGAGGTGACAATCTCCTGGAATGCCCTCCTGTCGGGCTGACACTGAGTTTTTGGCAGAAACATACTCTTGTAGCAGAGATGAAAGGACTCCTGCAATCACAGTTTTGAACCTTTACATTGACTTTTGTCACTTTTATCCGAATTTAATGATGTTTAGCATCTTTTGATTCTCTTTGAAACTTTGGCTGAGTAGAGAGTTCAGCTATTGGCTTTTTTTATTGAAAGTTTTAAGATCTTCTTTTTGTAACTTTTAACCTTTTTGATAGCTTTTGTGTCCATATCCATTGTGGTGCTTGATATGTGTATTACAAAAAGCAGCACATTTGTGGATTGCATTTTCACACTATATTCTTTTTTATCTCTAGGTACCAGCCCCTCTTGTACCCATTGCAGTATCTTCACTGAGAATTTTAGTTTTGGTTTTCTGTCTCGTTTATACACTTAGGAGACTTTTTTTATTCTAAATGTATGAAGGTTTTTAAATTTAAATAAGAATCATGTAATTTAGATGGCTTATATTTTTATCGAATAGCAACTTGTAATCTAGTTCCTAGACTTCAATATATGGCTCTCAACTTGGATTTCCTAAACTTTTCTGAGATGATAGGTAAGAAAATGTCAATGTATTTAAAGAAGAAATGTTTTATGAATAAGGAGAGACTTGAAAGTGTGAGAAGCAGGACTATGTTAGAATTCCTAGAATGGAACAAGTGACTAATTTGATGAAGAAAATGAAAGAGGGAAGTTTGTTAAACATATTCTTTAGCAACTGTCTTTTAATAGTGAAGAAACTATTTAAAAAAAAAAAACCTGTCACCCCCAAAAAAGTTGAATTTGCTATTGCTGGTGAAAAAGCTCAGAATGGCTTTCAATATTGGAAGAAAATCAAGTGAGTTGTCATGCGGATCACTGGTTCATATTTACAGGCGGAAAGGGTGATGTAGATTTAAGAGGCAGACCAGATTTCTTGAATACACATAAGAAATTATTCCAAAAGGAAAACAACCTCATCCCTAGTTTATGGTTAATTCATAGTTTTAAGGTAACTTTTAATGGCCAGATTGAGAAATGATCAAGAGATTTGGCTCAGTGGACTCTAAGGTCCTCATTGTTTCTGAAATCTCCAAGTGCAGGCTCTTGTATTTTCTCATTAACTAGCTATTGGTGGAAGCCTGAAGTCAAAAACTTTTGGATAACTGACTACCTCTTTTGGTAGTCCCCACTTTTGGGACTCTTGGTAGTCCTCCTTAAAGTGAGCTGAATCATAGATGAAATGCAACTTTGCAGTAGGAGACTGAAGGAGAATAAAAAAGGAGTCATCAGTCAAAGAGCTCAGTACAACTGGATGACCAAAGGCACGGAAAGAAAGTAAAGAGAGAAAAAACAACTGGAGAAGCAATCAGCGTAAGAGCATGCAGAGGGATGTGTAAAGAGAAACATGACCTCATTGCTGAGGTGAGCAGCTCGAGAGAGGACGCCTTCAACACGGGAGCGGGGGGAGATCAGCGTCCAGGAGCCTCAGCTCAGAGCGGAGACAGCCACCGAGGGAGCCCTCAAGTCCTCGGTAGGACCTGCCCGGGAGCCGGCAGCTCACCTCACGCGGGCAGGGACTCACAGCGGGCGGAGCCTGAAGCAGCGGCACCAGCCCTGACTGGGTAAAAACCTGCCCCAGGGAGCGCGGCGAGGAGAGCGGGTCGGGGATGGTGAGTACATGTCTCGGCAGCAGGGCCTGGTCCGGGAGCTCTGCTCTGTCTGCCCCGGCGGTGCCAGCGTAGGCACCCAGACAGAGCCGATGAGAGGGGCGGCTGCAGTGCAGAGCTCGGGGTGTAGAGAGTGCCTGCACTGGTCTGGTGAGGGAATGGTGCACAGTGGGCAGGGCTGCACTCGGTGCTCCCTCGTGGAGCTCCTCCTGCAGCAGGGGCTGAGCTGCGGGATGCTGTCAATAGGCTGCGAGATGTCAGGGAAGCTGAGAGGAAGCAGCACTGCTTGCTCCCGGCCCAAACTGTGCAGGGGCCTCGAGCTTCACCTCTACCTCATGAAGGAAAGAAGGAGGCCGTTAACCGGGGAAGCTGGGAATTAGTGACAAAAAAAAAAAAACCAACAAAAAAAAAAGAAGGAAAAGGACAACCAAAAGCAAGGGGCTTCCCCCTAAATCCCCTGTCCCCACGCAGAACCGCTTTGCTGTGCTGCAGAGGGCTGATGAGGAAGCACACTCGAGCCAGAAACAGCCGGCTGATGCCCTGGTAGAGATCTCTACTGGTGCTGCTAGGAAAAAGCGGCGGGTCGTAGTAGCAGGGGACTCTACTTTGAAAGGCACAGAAGCACTCGTCTGTCAGCCTGACCCCATCTCAAGGGAGGTGTGTTGCCTACCGGGGCCACGGATCAGGGATGTGGCAGAGAGGCTGCCTGCTCTAGTAAGTCCCACGGACTATTAACCACTCCTGGTGATCCATGTGGGTGCTAGGGATATAGATAGTAGTAGCCTGGGGAACATAAAGAAGGACTACAGAGCCCTGGGGGAGGTCGTTAGGGGCTCTGGAGCTCAGGTGGTCTTTTCATCAATTCTCCAGGGTGCAGGGGAGGACCTAAAAAAAGCTAGGAGGATTGGCCAGGTTAATAAATGGTTAAAAGGGTGGTGTCATAGTCAGGGGTTTGGGTGTCTTGAACATGGGACCCAAGCTTTTAGGCCAGGTCTAGTGGGGGCTGATGGAGCTGGTCTGATGATAAAGAAGGGAAAGAACAGTTTTGGTAGGAAGCTTGCCAGACTGGTCAAGGAGGCTTTAAACAAGATGTGTTGGGGGAGGGGGCATCATTCCATCCCAACACACCCAGTCAGTTGCCAGAACCTATAATAAATGCTTGGAGCAATGTAGAGATATCCCAGCCACTCCAGCGAATGAGCCGGCTTCAGTTGGAGCTCGGCTCAGATGCCTCTATACAAACAGCCGTAGCATGGGGAACAAACAAGAGGAATTAGAGATGTGGGCACATCTACAGGGGTATGATATAATAGGCATCACAGAAACATGGTGGGATGGCTCCTATGACTGGAGTGTTGGAATGGAAGGTTTCAGGCTCTTTAGGAAAGACAGGCCTGCCAGGCGGGGAGGGGGAGTTGCTCTTTATGTTAGGGATAGGCTGGAGAGTAAGGAACTCTGTCTGGGGACAGGTGAGCAGATAACAGAAAGTTTGTGGGTCAGGGTTAAAAGGAATATAGCTATGGGAGACATTACTGTGGGGATCTGATCAAGGAGAACCTGCGGATGAAGCACTCTATAGACAGATAGGAACAGCCTCACGCTCGCAGGCCCTTGTTCTCATGGGTGACTTCAACCACCCTGACATCTGTTGAAAGGACGGTACGGCCCGGCACAAGCAATCCAGGAGGTTCCTTGATTGTGTGGAAGACAACTTCCTTCTGCAAGTAATAGAGGAGCCGACGAGGAGAGGTGCCATGCTTGACCTCGTGCTCACCAACAGGGAAGGGCTCGTTGGAAATGTGACGCTCCAGGGCAGCCCTGGATGCAGCGATCATGAGATGGTTGAATTTGAGATCCTCAGGACAGTGAGAAGAGCATGCAGCAAGCTCACTGGCCTGGACTTCAAGGGAGCAGACTTTGGCCTCTTCAGGAACATGCTGAGTAAGGTTCCATGGGATACAGCCCTAGAGGGCAGAGGGGCCCAAGGCTGTTGGTTGATATTCAAGTATCACCTGCTGCAAGCTCAGGAGTGTTGCATCCCAACCAGAAGGAAGTGCAGCAGGAGGGCCAGGAGACCTCCTTGGGTGGATAAGGAGCTGCTGAGGAAAATTCAAATGAAAAAAGAGGCTTAAAAAAAGTGGAAGCAAGGACAGGTGGCATGGGAAGAGTACAGGGATGTTGTCCGGGAAGCTAGGGACCAGGTTAGGAAAGCTAAGGCTCAGTTAGAATTAAACCTGGCTAGGGGTATTAAAGATAACAGGAAGGGATTCTACAGGTACATAGCAAATAAAAAACAGACTAAGGAGAATATAGGCCCCCTCAGCAAGCTCTCGGGAGAACTGGCTACGCAGGATTTGGAGAAGACTGAGGTTCTGAATGATTTCTTTGCCTCCGTCTTCACTGGCAAAGGCTCTGACCACACCACCCAAGTCTTGGAAGGCAGATGCAGGCACTGTGAGAATGAAGACCTTGCGCCCACTGTAGGAGAGGATCTGGTTTGAGACCATCTTAAAAATCTGAAGGTGCACAAGTCCATGGGTCCTGATAAAATCCATCCATGGGTCCTGAAGGAGCTGGCGAATGAAGTTGCAAAGCCACTGGCCATCATATTTGAGAAATCATGGCAGTCAGGTGAAGTTCCCGATGACTGGAAAAAGGGAAATATAACCCCCATTTTCAAGAAGAGGAAAATGGATGACCTGGAGAATTACAGACCAGTCAGTCTCACCTCTGTGCCTGGCAAAATCTTGGAGCAGATTCTCCTGGAAGGCATGCTAAGGCACATGAAAAACAACAAGGTACTTGGTGACAGCCAGCATGGCTTCACTAAGGGGAAATCCTGCCTGATTTGGTGGCCTTATATGATGGGGCTACAGAACTGATGGACGGGGTAGAGCAGTTGATGTCATCTACCTGGACTTCTGCAAAGCTCTCGACACTGTCCCACATGACATCCTTGTCTCTAAATTGGAGCGACATCAATCTGATGGATGGACCACTTGGTGGATAAAGAACTGGCTGGTTGGCCACAAGCAAAGAGTTGTGGTCAATGGCTCAATGTCCAGCTGGAGACCAGTAACGAGTGGTGTCCCTCAGGGATCGGTGTTGGGACCGGTCTTGTCCAACATCTTTGTCGCTGACATGGACAGTGGGATTGAGTGCACCCTCAGCAAGTTTGCCGATGACACCAAGCTGTGTGGTTCAGTTGATACGCTGGCGGGAAGGAATGCCATCCAGAGGGACCTCGACACCCTTGTGAGGTGGGCTGATGCCAACCTCATGAGGTTTAACCATGCCAAGTGCAAGGTCCTACACCTGGGTGAGAGCAATCCCAGGCACAGCTAGAGGCTGGGCAGAGAAGAGATTCAGAACAGCGCTGCGGAGAAAGACTTGGGGGTGTTGGTTGATGAGAAAATGAACATGAGCCATCAGTGTGCGCTTGTAGCCCGGAAAGCCAACTGTATCCTTGGACGCATCAAAAGGAGCGTGACCAGCAGGTTGAAGGAGGTGATCCTGCCCCTCTACTCTGCTCTTGTGAGACCTCACCTGGAGTATTGTGTGCAGTTCTGGTGTCCTCAACATAAAAAGGACATGGAACTGTTGGAACAAGTCCAGAGAAGGGCCACGAGGATGATCAGGGGACTGGAGCACCTCCTGTATGAAGACAGGCTGAGGAAGTTGGGGCTGTTCAGCCTGGAGAAGAGAAGGCTGAGTGGAGACCTCATAGCAGCCTTCCAGTATCTGAAGGGGGCCTACAGGGATGCTGGGGAGGCACTCTTCTTTAGAGACTGTAGTGACAGGACAAGGCGTAACGGGTTAAATCTTAAACAGGGGAAGTTTAGGTTGGGTATAAGGAGGAAATTCTTTCCTGTTAGGGTGGTGAGGCACTGGAATAGGTTGCTCAGGGAGGTTGTGAATGCTCCATCCCTGGCAGTGTTCAAGGCCAGGTTGGACGAGGCCTTGGGTGATATGATTTAGTGTAAGGTATCCCTACCCACGGCAGGGGGGTTGGGACTAGATGATCTTAAGGTACTTTCCAACTGTAACGGTTCTATGATTCTATGGTTCTATGGCACATGGGTTGTATCACAAATAAGAGAACTGAATGAGACATTTGAGCTGGATATGTCAGCAGGGAAAGACAAGCCTGAGGAAACAGTTTAGGACAGTGAGCAAAGAATAGATGATGGAAAGAACATTTTGAAGTGGTGCACAGTGTGGGATACATGTAGATTTAATATTTCTTTTAGAAGCTTCCCAGTAAATATGAAAGAAAGAATACATGCTGGAATTCTGAGACATAGAAAAAACTCAGTAGAAACTGAAAGAAGGTGAAAGCCCACGTGCAGGGTTCTGGCTAACATGCAATGACCATTGAGTAAAACACCAGTTCAGAACAAGGAAAGTTACAAAAACCATCCAGGACTGAATGAGTAAGGGTATGTGAAAAGAATATGGATCTGCTTCAGAAACTTATAAGAAAGCAGTGCTTACAGAATGTATGAGGAAGATAAAACAGACATTCTTATATCTGTAGTAAGATGGATATTGCGGTAGATACAATATAACTGAATCTCCTAGGTCTCTCATAGTCTTAAAAATAGGTTTAGCAAGCTATTTGATAGAAAAGCTATCTTTTGAGAGCTTATTGCCACCACACCCTAAATCAAACTAATATGATACATTGACAGTAAGTTCTAAATTGCAATTGGAGAATAAGCCAATAGAATGGATTTCCATGATCACAAGAGTGGGACAAGCCAGGTTACTGTTACTGCCTGTGTGAAGTTTAGGATTGGTTTTGCACTAAAAAGTGAAGGGAGAGGTGAAAAGAATCACATTGTGTGAGAAAACAGTGCAAAAGCTTGGCTTATCAGAGGATATTCATCTTACGGATTCATTAAAGAACCATCAGAGGTTTCTTGGAGAAACTAAGACCAATAAGCAGAAATTCAGATTGAGGTTCAGCATACAGAGATAAGGAATGAAGTCTGAGACAACTTAAAAGGAACTATTAAAAGACAGTTTGGGAAATTTCAGATAACTGTTCTTTTGCTTTTGCCCCTTGCTTGGTAATAGTGCTATTTCTTCTTACCAAACTGAGTCTTTTGCTTCAAGAAAAATTATCTTCAATATAAGATTTTAAAGAATGGAATGTGTGGGAAGTAGCACCCTATAACACTAGCTTTCATACTTAATCTAATGGATCTAAGTGCTTCTTAAGCATTCTGGAGAGGCTAACTTAGTTGAGAGTGCTCTAACAGCTGATGGCCGAGATACCGCTACTAATTCATAAGAAGTTTGAATGCAGTTGTCTGTGTTTGAGTGTTCTCAGTGATGTAGATGTTCCTTCCCCTCTTGTTACATCTAATGAATAATTGGGAAATTTCCTAATACCTTAGATCTAGGTAAATGGTAGTGAAGTGCCCACTTTGCACCTACTGTGTGTAATCTGGGAGACTGTGGGGTTTTAATATTTTGATTTAAATGGAAGTTGAAAGCAACTGTAAAAAGGGCTCTGGTTGATTATACATAATTTTCTTATCCTTTTGGAATGTCGTAGTTGGAGATCATGTAGAATGTGCTTAATTATCTTTGTTACATAGTGCAACCAAAACAAACACAAGCTTAATAGAGCAATGCTATGCACTGGAGCAGGAATACTGCAAAAAGAGAAATATAGGGAGCTCACTGGCCAAGTAAGTACTACGTTGAGTTGGATATGGAACCTTTACTTGTATGCAAGAAAAAAATGGAAGTGATTTCTCTGATTTATTGATTTATTGTACCTATGATAATTGAGGCAAAGGAAGTACCCAGCTCTCCTTGGAAGCAATAGAGTTATACTTCACTAAAAAAGATTTTTTTTTTTAATTGCTTTTAATACTTTAAAGAACTCTGTCACACGAAAACTTTAAATTTTTGCTTTTAGACTGTTGAGTTGGCATGTAAAGAAAATCTTATTCTTAGCAGATACTTTGAGAATTATTCAAACAACAGTAATCTTATAAACTTTTTATAATTTTTTAAAATAATGTATCAATAGTCGTATAGCTACAGTGATGGATTGGTGTCCATCTGCTTTGTTAGGAACAATTGTTATGTAGTCCAATTTCATAAGTATCTTAATGTTGATATAGTTGTCATAGAATCATAGAATAGTTAGGGTTGGAAAGTACCTTAAAATCAACTAGTTCCAACCCCCCCTGCCATGGGCAGGGACACTTCTCACAAAACCATGTCACCCAAGGCTTTGTCCAACTTGTCCTTGAACACTGCCAGGGATGGAAAATTCACAACCTCCCTGGGCAACCCATTCCAGTGCCTCACCACCCTAACAGTAAAGAACTTC
The DNA here is from genome assembly GCF_033815535.1 of Pezoporus flaviventris. Lineage (NCBI taxonomy): Eukaryota > Metazoa > Chordata > Aves > Psittaciformes > Psittacidae > Pezoporus > Pezoporus flaviventris. The sequence continues at coordinate 8,385,557 of NW_026892602.1, read as the reverse complement.
TTCCTTATATCCAACCTAAACTTCCCCTGCTTAAGTTTTAACCCGTTACACCCTGTCCTATCACTACAGTCCCTAATAGAGTTCCTCCCCAGCATCCTTTAGGCCCCCTTCAGATACTGGAAGGCTGCTATGAGGTCTCCACGCAGCCTTCTCTTCTCCAGGCTAAACAGCCCCAACTTTCTCAGCCTATCTTCATACGAGAGGTGCTCCAGTCCCCTGATCATCCTCGTGGCCCTCCTCTGGGCTTGTTCCAACAGTTCCATGTCCTTTTTATGTTGAGGACACCAGAACTGCACACAATACTCCAAGTAAAGTCTCACGAGAGCAGAGTAGAGGGGCAGGATCACCTTTTGTAGAGGTCCCTCTGGATGGCATTCCTTCCCTCCAGCGTATCAACTGAACCACACAGCTTGGTGTCATCAGCAAACTTGCTGAGGGCGCACTCAATCCCACTGTCCATGTCAGTGACAAAGATGTTGGACAAGACCGGTCCCAGCACCGATCCCTGAGGGACACCACTCGTTGCTGGTCTCCAGCTGGACATTGAGCCATTGACCACAACTCTTTGCTTGTGGCCAACCAGCCAGTTCTTTATCCACCAAGTGGTCCATCCATCAGATTGATGTCACTTCAATTTAGAGACAAGGATGTCATGTGGGACAGTGTCGAGAGCTTTGCAGAAGTCCAGGTAGATGACATCAACTGCTCTACCCCGTCCATCAGTTCTGTAGCCCCATCATATAAGGCCACCAAATCAGGCAGGATTTCCCCTTAGTGAAGCCATGCTGGCTGTCACCAAGTACCTTGTTGTTTTTCATGTGCCTTAGCATGCCTTCCAGGAGAATCTGCTCCAAGATTTTGCCAGGCACAGAGGTGAGACTGACTGGTCTGTAATTCTCCAGGTCATCCATTTTCCTCTTCTTGAAAATGGGGGTTATATTTCCCTTTTTCCAGTCATCGGGAACTTCACCTGACTGCCATGATTTCTCAAATATGATGGCCAGTGGCTTTGCAACTTCATTCGCCAGCTCCTTCAGGACCCATGGATGGATTTCATCAGGACCCAGATTTTTAAGATGGTCTCAAACCAGATCCTCTCCTACAGTGGGCGCAAGGTCTTCATTCTCACAGTGCCTGCATCTGCCTTCCAAGACTTGGGTGGTGCGGTCAGAGCCTTTGCCAGTGAAGACGGAGGCAAAGAAATCATTCAGAACCTCAGTCTTCTCCAAATCCTGCGTAGCCAGTTCTCCCGAGAGCTTGCTGAGGGGGCCTACATTCTCCCTAGTCTTTTTTTTTATTTGCTATGTACCTGTAGAATCCCTTCCTGTTATCTTTAATACCCCTAGCCAGGTTTAATTCTAACTGAGCCTTAGCTTTCCTAACCTGGTCCCTAGCTTCCCGGACAACATCCCTGTACTCTTCCCATGCCACCTGTCCTTGCTTCCACTTTTTTTAAGCCTCTTTTTTCATTTGAATTTTCCTCAGCAGCTCCTTATCCACCCAAGGAGGTCTCCTGGCCCTCCTGCTGCACTTCCTTCTGGTTGGGATGCAACACTCCTGAGCTTGCAGCAGGTGATACTTGAATATCAACCAACAGCCTTGGGCCCCTCTGCCCTCTAGGGCTGTATCCCATGGAACCTTACTCAGCATGTTCCTGAAGAGGCCAAAGTCTGCTCCCTTGAAGTCCAGGCCAGTGAGCTTGCTGCATGCTCTTCTCACTGTCCTGAGGATCTCAAACTTGACCATCTCATGATCGCTGCATCCAGGGCTGCCCTGGAGCGTCACATTTCCAACGAGCCCTTCCCTGTTGGTGAGCACGAGGTCAAGCATGGCACCTCTCCTTGTTGGCTCCTCTATTACTTGCAGAAGGAAGTTGTCTTCCACACAATCAAGGAACCTCCTGGATTGCTTGTGCCGGGCCGTACCGTCCTTCCAACAGATGTCAGGGTGGTTGAAGTCACCCATGAGAACAAGGGCCTGCGAGTGTGAGGCTTTTCCTATCTGTCTATAATGTCTATCTGTTGTGGTTTTGTATTTCTTTAAATAATAACAAGGAAACCGGAAAAAAACAAACCATCAACCAACAACAACAAAAAAAAAACAACAAAAAACAAAACCAAGAAAATAATAGGTTGTTCATAATGTTGGATTTCGTTTTTTTTTTTTTTGATGACAACCTTGCATGGAAATTTGATATGCAGAATCGTGCCAAACTTATTTTGATCATTGCTATTATAAGAGTTTATTACAATAATGTACTTCTTTACAGTCTTGAGCCATCTTTGGTATCTAAGAATATATGTGTAGCTATACATATCTAATTATTTGTGGAAGATATTAGTCTTGTAAATACAGGTTATCTTTGTTATGAAAGTGGCATTTATACCGATTTCATAATCGCCAACCTATAGTACGATAGTTTCAAGATTCTCTGAGAATATGGTGTATTGTAGTTGAAGATGTTCACAAATGCATGTTGTGCGTGTGGATGGGGAGGGGGAGGAGGGCTGTTTTGTGCTTAGAATGCTTTCTGATGCATAAATATTAGCATTAAATAATTTTGAATACCTTGTTTCCTAAAAAGATTAGTAGCTCTTCTCTATGTGATAAATTGTGCAAGAGTTATTGTTCACACCGGTCTTCATACTGTATTATTCTATGTAGCTTTAAATAACCAAGTCCAAATTATGCTCAGCAAGCTGTTGGGAAAGCTTGGAGGAATCTCATAGCTGAAGGGCCAATTTGTGCCCTGACTTACATCCTGTGCAAATGGACTGAGTTCATGCTGGCTGTGAAGGGTGTAAGGTGGTAAGAGATTTAAGCTGTTAATGTGTTTTTTAGTTAGCTTAGTTTTATTTTTCTTTCTTTCTATTTACTTATTATTCCATCTTAATGTATAGGTACATTGTGCCTATGGCATCACAAACTTTGCACTTATAAATGTTGCACAGTAATGTATTACCTTTGCATAAAACATACTTGTTATCTCATTGTGGCTTTGTATTTGTTTCATTAAATGGCGAAGTTCTTTTTTTGTGCACCTAGATTGTCTCACCTCAGTGAGACCTTTTGCCCTCCATGTTGCTCTGATTTCAGAAGAGATCCCACTTGCTATTCTGCATGTAAAATTATAGGCAATAGGGAGACAGGCTGCATAGATGTGGCTTCCCCAAATTTAGTTTGAATCACAAAGATGCAGACAGCTATTGCAATACAACATATCAGCGCATCATTTTGCCTGATTTTGTATTTATCTCTCTCTCCTAATTGTCTAGGACTGACTTCTTATGCTAGAAACTAGAGAGACTGAAATAAAGGTTCTTTGAAAAGATCAGTTGTCTCACTGTACTTGGGTATTTTCAACTGATTTTGTTCCCCGATGACTTCTGCAGCAAGCAAACCTCAACTTTTGGGTATTAAGTGATTGGCAGAAAGTGACAAAAGCAAAGACATTCAGGCATAGACCCAGTATTAATTAAAGCTGTGCAAATAATTTAACGCACCAAGTGAAAGAGGTGAGCTGAGCAGTTTCCACTCAGTTTAAGGACAAGGTGAAGAATTCCACTTTTCTTAATGACCTTAGGAAAAAAATAAGTATTTTTAAGACTATCCATCTTTCAGTATTTAAGACTTAAGTCTGTTTAATGAGAGTGTAAGGCCAGATACTGCATTTGCCTTTTTTACTGTCCCACCATCTGCTTTGTGCATGTTTACTGATCAGGTAGTCCCACTGAAATTTGTGGGGCTGTTGTTTTATCATATGGTAGCTCATCATGTGGGAGTGAACTTTATGAACACTTCCTCCTGAATTACTTTTTTGTCAGTCTGTGCTGTGTAATGCCAAATTCTGACAATCCACCTCACAATTGATACAAGGAAAATACTAACAAATTCAATGGGGGGAAAAGCCACCCCAAAACACATAAGATGTCGTTCCTGCCTAGTCCACAGATCCTCCCATTGTTCAAGTGAGAAGGATGCTCACCCCTACTCAATTGCTAAGGTAGAAAAAAACATTAGGTGACCGGACAGTAGAAGAGAGCAAACCAAGTTATGCTACTATTCAGTGCTCACTACAGTTTCTTTTCATAACAGTTTAATTTGGCAGTAATTGAGCTGGAGAAGCCGGTTTAGAGTGACAAGAATCAGGAAACTAATGCAATTTTTTTGGTGAGTAATGACTGCAGAAATGACTGGCTTAGAAAACCTTTTGGCTTCAACCATTTGCTTCGGTCAGGGTTATATTGTGTATGCCTCTTCTGACATTTTGTGTTTTCTGGACATTCACAAATTTGAGTATCAGAGGTTTTGACAAAAGTATAACTGTTTGAAATGTTCACTGAACCTGCTAATATGAGGAGTAAAATTACTGGTAGATGTCATAGACTAATGAGAAAAATTAATGTGGTTCAAACATAGCTATGGTTAAGCTCTGCAGCTTACCTAAGACACACAGTCTTACGATAATTGATTGAGAAAAATTGTAGTCTCCACTTGAAATACAGTTCAAACTATGATCTGCAAAAACGCTGCAAAAAGGAGAGTAACCTCTACCAATCACAGCATACAAAAGCAATCAATTAAAACAAGAGCTTTGTGCTTTCAGATCAGTGCCTCTTTTCACCAATGTAATAGAATTTCCAATGCACTTCCACAGAGAAGGAGAAGACTGTCGTCATATCCTTTACCTCCACAAAAACCATAAAGTTTGTCTCCTAGGATTCCTCATTAATTGGCCTTTAGAAAATTTGCATAACCTTGCCACATCTTCTACTCTGTGTGTTGTCATGACCTTTACTCCAGGCTAAGTTTTCTGACTTTTCAAGAGGTTAGAGAAGAGGGTTCCAATGCGAGCTGCCACTGAGACTTTCTTCACGTGCAACAAAGATTAAGCCTTGTGGAGGAAAGCCATTATAGAAGGAAGGATGGTTGAAAACTTTGATTTGCCCCCAGTTACAACTCACCATTAATGAGTGCCTTGGTTTTTTGTTTTCTTATAGAAAGTTTTGTAAACTTGTTCCTGTGCAAGCATAATTTTTAAAAGATCCTTTAAGGAAGCTATTAACTCTGCTGGCATATGGAGAATTTATAATTTCTGCAAGTGTTATATAGGAGAGACCCTCTCATGTAAGCATATGATGCATTAAACGGGTGTTATGAAATCTGCCTCTATATCTGGCAATGACTTCAAAATTTCCTGAGGTCTCTGTTTAAACTATAACAGAACTCCCAAGCACAAACTGTCACTGAACAGGAGCTAAAGTTATGGTATGTTATGCTTAGGTAAAAAAATATTAACAGAATATTTTAATTGTTTAGGCAGACCAGACATGAAGTGATGATGTGTACATTTTTGAAAGTAGTCTTAGCATTTACTTATGTGTTGCATACTGATGCTCAATCACTCCTTCTGTACCTCCCAAAGGCATTGCTGATGTGTTTCTAGTATACATTTTGTCTCGTGCAGATAAATGACACTGATTCTGCCAGTCAAAATTTATAACTTACTCTTAATTGCTCTTGCCAATGAGGAACTGTGGCTCCTATCCCTTCCTAGAAGCACCCTTTTCGTAAGAAAAACAGTCTATTTCAGGTGATGGTTTCCACATCTGGTTGAACATCTCACCTCTAACTATCCTACTTGCACCTCTTTTAAAATAGGTGGCTATGAAGTGTTTTGCTCTTTTCCCTTTGGAATATGAAAAGAATATCCTATATGTGGGGGTTATGGATGATTCTTGCACCAGTAGGAATGTAACATTAAGTGGTGACAATATGGAAGGTTTTTTTGTAATGCTAATACATGTGTATCTATGTCACATACTTCAACAATGTAATTTCTTTCTAAGATTATATATGTGGTTTTGTGTTTTTTTTTTTTTTTTCTGGAACTTAACAGGTATCACCTGGAATAATTTCACAAATCCCTATGTTCCTGTTTTCCATGCTTCTATAGGTAGCTTGTTGGTTAGTAATCTGACTTTTGGGAAGCTTTGCCTGCTCCTATTAGTTCTCTCCAATATTGTTTAAATCTTCTACAGATCTATAGCAAATTCTACTAAGACTTGAGGGGTAATGAGTGTTTTTTTTCCCTAAAAATCCAATGCATTTCATATAAGGGCATTGCTGTTGAAGGCTTTTTACTATGCTGCCCCTAAAGAAGCTTTGTTTTAATTTGTCTGAATTAACTAAATGCTAAAAGAATCTAAAATTGTGTGTTTCTTGCCAGGGAGCATGATCGCTTATGTAGGCCTGCTGCTGAAGCTGAAGGGGCTTGATTTATTCTTGTAAAAGTTTTTATACATATATATAAGTTTATATAAATTTTCTTTCAAACTCAGGACTTGTATGCCAAACTCTAAAACTTAAGTGAAAAAGTTTTTAAAAAAAATTTAAAATGAAAAAAAATTAAGTGAAAAACCTTTAGCATTTAAGTGAATTTTTATAGTCCTAGTGTAATGGAAAGGTTGACCTTAGTTATTGTCGCATAGTTACTTAAATACTACAGGAAAAATTGAGAAAATAATAAAATTGTAAATCTATATTTTACTTTATTAAGTCCTATAGAAAACCAGCATTATAACTTAAAAAGTGCAGCAAAGATGTTTTACAGTTAATTATGTTATTTGCCACCTTCCTTTCTCCTCCTTAAAAAAAAAAATCCACACAAGACACTGTTTTAGACGAAAGCTGTGTCTATCATATTATTTTTTTCAAAGACAAACATTCAGTGCCTAGACTTTTAAATGTGTTTTATTCTTGAAAATTAAAATATTTTTACGTAATCAATAAATTTTGTTACAAAACTTTACAGCAGCTATATTAAATGATAAGAATAACTACTATTTTGAAATTCTGCATGTCTTATAATTAGACCGGCCTTTAAGAAATATTCAGAGTTAAGGCACATTAGAATGTATTCCACAACATGGAGACAGCCCTGACAAAGAAACATTATTCTTAGATTTACAATTAATTACCCTTATGTCTATACCTTGCATTCAATTTGCATATCTTAAAAGTGCTGTAAATTTCATAGCACTCCCGTGTTATTTAAGATCATTCTCCTTTAGTAAAAGTTTCTACAGTGATAACTTTCTCTTGATTATGTTGTTATGAGATCAATAAATTTGGCTTTACTTTGCTTTACAATGTTATAATTTTTATTTTTTTGTGTGTTTTTTTCATTATTTTGCTCCTTGTTCCTCCTGCCCTCTCATTTATAATCCCCCGAAGAACCAGTAGATAGAGAAGGCTGGCCAGAAGACTAAGTGAGTGGTCAGATTCTTAGATGTTATCTTTTTCCCAGAACGCACTGGTACTGGGTGTCTGGCATGTTCTATACATCTTTCTAGTGTCAACCTCATTAAACAAATACAATTTGATGTATAGCTCTCAAGAAATGAAATTTCATGCAATGAATTTTCTCTGTTCCAGCTTCTGTTCTTCTTTTCCTCTACTTTTCTACTTCTGGAGTAATTTTGTAAATTCTTGATTTCTAGCATAATTTTTACATGGCGACTATTCTGAATTTTGTACCCTGAAACTTATCAGTCTTTTTCTGGTATTTAAAGAAATATCATGTTTCAAGTTCCCAACTTGACTTTTCTTACTTTGTAAACAAGGAATCATCACTGCTGGCTAAGATGTGGAATGCAATTCAGAATGGTGGTTCAGGATGTTTATTTTGTCAGATATATATGTGGATTTTCTCTGAATGTTAGACATATCTGTTGCAATAAGCTTGTTGTAAATTTTGTAGTGTTCTATGGGTAATTATGTATAAATGTGCTAGAACTGTGTTTTATGGTCTAATTCAAGGTTAACACAATATCCTGTAAGCCAGAAGGACATTGAACTCTTTGCCAGAATAGTAAATATTACTCTCATCTTTTTTTTTTCTTTTTTTCCCGTTCAGCTTAAAAGAATTTTAAAAGAAATATATTTTGAAACTAAAATGAGCCTTCTTTAACAAGACTATATATTATTTACGAAAAACACCACTAAACCCAATTAGTACTAGTCTCACCACTGGGTAGAATTGAAGTTGTTGAATTTTTTTTTAATGTAGTTCATTGAAGTAATTTACTGAATTGGGGGCAATATTCTATTTTTAATCAATTTTAAAAGTATAATCTATGAGAAAAAAATACACTATAGATTTTTGTAGATGCACTGCTGTAAATAATGCACAGACAAATGCATAAAGTTTATGCCCATCTTCTTTCTTTCACTAAGAAAAATTAAATACTATTTTAAACAGGTAATTCCTATTGCTGCCTCTCTGTATTATTAATTGTTAGCTAATCACAGTTATTTCAGAAGTTATTATTGCAGTCTTTTTATTTAATATTTTACTGTATAACACTAGTACTTAAAACTATTTTGCTGGGTAACAGCAGCCATCAAATCATGGTCTGTTGCACAAAACCAGAGATAATAAATTAATGGAAAGCAAAGCTATTGTATTAAAGTAATGGCTAGCTATACTTCATGTATTAAAGAAAAACTCAGGATACATGATTTTTTAATGATTTCTCATTGAATGAGCTAATCATTGTGAAATTTAAAGCTGAATATATATTTCATAAGAATCAGGGTTTTTTTTTTTTTCTTTGGGACATGATGTTGAAGTTCTAAGAACAGGGTGTGAGATTTATAATATATTCATTTTGCTTCTGAATTTCTCTCAGGCCTCTTAATAGAATCATAGAATCATAGAATCATAGAATAGTTAGGGTTGGAAAGGACCTTAAGATCATCTAGTTCCAACCCCCCTGCCATGGGCAGGGACACCTCACACTAAATCATATCACCCAAGGCCTTGTCCAACCTGGTCTTGAACACTGCCAGGGATGGAGCATTCACAACCTCCCTGGGCAACCTATTCCAGTGCCTCACCACCCTAACAGGATAGAATTTCCTCCTTAATATATTAATACATTTAATGTATTATTTAATGTATTATTATCCTTTAATACATTAAATAGTTTTGAAGATCTAACATATTTACATTTAACCTGATTTTTATGGGTCTGATACAAGAAAGTGTTGGCATTGTTGTATATGGCACTGCTTTATTTGATTATAATATAACATTTCTATTAAAATGATTCTTAAAAACCTTCCCAAAATTCCAATAACACTATTTCAAGGAATGTAACATGGTAGGGAAGATTAGCTAGCCCTAGAATACCTTGGCAAAAGTGTTCAAGTAGCAAGAGTTTTTCTAGTCTTATGTCCTATATACATCTGTTAAATTACTCAGAGATCTCATTAAATAAAGCTAATGTACTTGTAAAACAGTAGGGAGAGACAGTATATCATTGTAACTGTTAGAAAGAGCCATTCTGGCAATGAGGGAGCCAAGAAGGCTAGGTGTATGCTGGTCAGTGTAGATGTTTCTAGGCCATAAATCTTGGCCCTTTCCTGCCTAGTTATTGTGTATTTCTTTAGGTGAGAGATTGATTGTAGCAATGGAAGATGAATTTGCCCATAGACCCTTTCTTTTTTTTTTCTCTATACTCCTGATGCCTCGCCAAGGTGATAATGCTTTTTTTCCTGCAATCATTTGTTTCAGATTAAAAGCATGAAACTGCATGGAGAAACACAAGAAAGCTTGTCTCTGCAGTCAGGCAAATACGTGGGCATGAAGATGTATAACTGTCCAGGGTGGGAAAGGAGTACTGTTCATCCCCTCAGGATTTGTAACAGGTTTGCTTGAAGGAGAATGAAATAGAGTAAAATTTGGGAAAGAATCCCTGTCAGTTCTTTGTTGTGCAATTTGAGGGTGGTATTTTAATTTTTAAAGTGTTGCTGAGTTGTGCAGCAGTGCTACTAAAATATTCCTTACCTCTCTATTTACAGCAAATCACCTAAGAAGTGTGCCCCTCTATGTTTCCTATTGTCGTCATCCCCCTGGTCACCCTGCATACTGAACGTGGAGGGGAATACTTTTCATGAATATATATAGATGCTGAATTTATAAGGATCAATATAGTCACAAATGTTGTACAACATGTCAGGATATCATAAAAAGAAGGCAGCTCTATATAAAATACTAGCTTAATCTTGGAGATTTTAAAGCCTCATTAAAATGTGGATAAAGTCCATATATGGAATGGCAGCACTCAAAAGGTTGAAGTTGTATATCTGTGGTGCAGAAATTTTAACCATTACATTTGAATGTCAGTCGACTCATTGGATCACAGATGATATTAGCATGTAAAAAGTTAAGATGATGAGATGCATGGTATATATCATATAACCCAGTAGGATTTGTTATTTAAGGTTTGGGAAGTGCAATGAATAACCTTGGCCCTTAATTTGTGAAATCAGAGATTCTAAAATAGAGTTGGTGATCTGAGCATCTTATACCAATCAGATTTTACATTACAGGACTTCCAGGCAAACTTTATAACTTCTGCTAAGAAAAGACCTCACTGTTTAACTGGGCAGAACAAAGTAGTGGTGCAGCAGCCTTTTGCTGCCTGGAAGGGGTTGTGGCTCAGTGAGAACTCGGTTAGAACAGAATAGGCACTTTTAAAAAACAAGGACATGTCTGTAATGCTGGCAACTTCAACATTGAAAATTGCAGACATTCAGGTTCTTGCCTGTTTATGGTTGTATAGCTATTCTTGCATTGCAGACCTTTATTTTTACTGAAAGGTATTGTTTGATCCTGCTTGCACTGTTGTTTGCCAGATTTGTGATAATCTGATTGTATGTTGTACATATCTGCTTGGCAAAGTTATCTGTTAATAACAAATACAAAGATTTAGAGTGTTTTTTCACAGAGAAACTTTGAAAGTCAAACAAATATTTTTATCTTGACCTTTCTGCAACGCTGCCCCATATTCACTAGTTGTCAGCACATGTTTGTCTGGAGTCATTCGTCACTGCCATCCGTCACTCCTCTGCCGTTCCCATCAGTCCCATTATCTGGGATCAGGAGAGAGCTGAGGATGTAGCCTGAAGGATCATTAAACCTCAGCTTCCAGGTACGGCAGGTAGTCCAGGTGGTCTGTTGTTATTTATAATAAAGAAACAACACAGCAGATCTGCCTGGCAGTGGCCCATGAGGCTTAGAGAAAGGACAGGCTGAGGGATGTCATCACTGAAGGACAGCTAAAAGTGGACTTTCTTTCTCCCACACTGTAAGCAGAGAGGATTTATTGAACATCTGTTCAGTACATGGCTGGGAAGATTGATTAATTTAATTGCTCACACTTTGCTTAAGTAACATTTGAATACTTAATGTCAGGTTTGAAGGATATTAAAACATTTACTCACACACCTTTTTAAAGAGACAGACTTTCTTATTGCATTTTGTGTCTTGCAAGGAAATTGAAACACATCTTGAAATCTAGTTTGCCCAGAGGTCTGGGAAAACTGGAGCAAGTGAGAAAAGCTGGTTCCTATAATAAAAGCAACTGTTTAGTTTTTGTATTTTGCTCATTATTATAAATCATTAATGTAATTAGGTTGTATCTTCCTCACTTAACGGTGGTAATTTTCCTTCTTGTACCCAGGGTAGAGACAGTTCAGCATAATACATATTTCTGTACCCTTTAACATAATATCATGGTCATATTGAAGGAGTAGATGAGTTAAAGCCATAATAATTTATTTCATGTTCTATTCAGAAAGGGTATTTGGGAAGAAATTCCTGAGATCCTCATAAAGAACCGCACCCATGTGCTAAGAGAAAAATATTGCAACATTTAGTGTTATTTATTTCCATATGTTTTATATACATCTGATAATTTCTCAGCTTCATAGCTCTGAAAAGTTTATTGCCAGTCTGACCAAATATGGTGACCAAATATGGTGACCAAATACAACTGAAAGTATTAATGAGCCGTTAGAGTATCTGGCACAATAACCTAATTCATTACCAAATATACCACGCTTAGACATATTTTTAGAGCAGCGAATGTTGATGTTGTTACCAGGACATCTGGTAGTAATGTCTGTGACTACTAGCAAATGCTTATTGTTTGAAGATAAAGGTGAAGCTCCTTGTTTTGCTGCACTGTAGAACTGGCTTCACATTTGTCACCATCAGACGTTAAACTGAGAAAAAGCAGATGCAGAGATAGTGGTTCATGTGAAAATACTGATTCTGTATGATTTTTTCAGTCCTAAGAGTAATGTTTTTTTTCCAATCCTCAATGCTCTAGTAGAGATGTTCTTTGATCTCTCTTTACAACAGTAATTTTAAGTCAGATATTCTATTAGATACAAGATCTTTAACTGTTTGTCTTACTTTTTGTGTCATTTGCTTTGGAACTGTTAGTCCAATAAATAGTAAATGATACCAACCTACATAGTCATGTATTTTTGTTGTCAAAGATACCATATATAATGTTCTTGTAACAATGTGTAACTCTGAGAGGGTAGGGATTTAACACTGCTACATGACTAATTTACTACCTTTGAACAGAAAAAAGAAATCTTGGAGAGAAAAGCCTCATATGAAACTGCATAAAACAGAGCAATAGTATCATGTAGTGGTACTTAATAATGGCACTGGCATTTTGTTAGCATCTCTACAAGAAAAAAATTGCTCTTAGAGAAGCATAATCTACAGTCAAATCTGATTGAAGTCAAAAGAAACATTGGCTGATTTCTTTGAAAGATGCCCGTCTGTCCCTGAATTTGACTGTACACAATACATCCTGCAACGAGTCAGATTGTCAAGGCCAGAACCAGGTGCCTATGTTACTTGTATCCTTCTACATCAGTCATACTGTAGGGAGCAGACAATTAATTCTGGAGCAAAATTGAAAGTCAGAGGCAGAGTGTGAAAGAACAGAATGACAATAATAAAGTGCCCCTGCCTCACATTAATCTCCCTCACTTCAGGGCTGTCAGAGGCGGCCTGGCGGTGACTAATGCCAAGCTTTGCATACAGTGGTCACAGACATGAGCAGCATGCTCCCTTTACAGCATCCGCGATTCGCTTTGTTGAGTTTTTGACTCCTGCGGAATCATTGAAAAAACATAGCCGCTGGTCATAGGTATCAGGACGAGGTTCCTTCATCATACACCTATTGATCTATGGGCATTATTCCCAAGCTTGGCTTTAAAAAAGAAAAAAAAAAAAGAGTAATCCTGACAAATGCAGGGAGATTAAACTAACTTTTTGAAAGGATGGCTCAGCAGATAAGGGTTAATAAGTTTAGCTTTGAGGAACTGCATATCATGCTCAAGTGTGAACATCAAGACAAAATGATCTTGCACCTCTATAGGCACATCAATCCATTAACATTGCAAAAGACTTATGATGCACATTTGGGAATTGTGTTCCATTGATTTTATTGTCATCTTTTTGCACAAATAGTAAATAGGCTAACATTTAAGGAACAGTGTAATTATTCCCAAAAAGCAAGACATCAATGTAAAGTTTATCGTTTTAGACCAGACATTTTGACAGGAATACTGTAATATCCCAGAAGTGTCACTGGGTTACTGAAAAGGTTAAAAATTGGTGCATTGTGTTGGAGAAGAAAGGCAGTAACAACAAACAGCATTCAAAAATCACAGGCACTTCCTTAGGAAAGTGGAAATGTGTCATGTAACAACCTACACCTTCTCTAAGTGAGTTGCTGCACTGAGGAGGAAAGTGGAGCACACCTAATGAAAGTGATTCCTCCACTACCAGCCTTTCAGTGCTCGCTCTTGTTATTTAGATTGTAAAAATAACTTTACTCTCAGGTTCCTCCTTTTATTGTATGTGAGTTCCACACATTCTGATGTCTTCTGGAGTTTGATAGGGCTGTCTGATATATTTTACTTCTCTTATGATTGTGAGAGAAAATTCCCTCATGAGACTTTACTTGCTAGACTATGCTGTTCTTTCCTTACTAGCCCTGTGTAAGTATACTACATCAGGAGGACAACAGTATTTTTTAGAGTGTTGACAAGGAGAAAAGTACTTGCAGGCTTGCATTATAGTTGACCAGCAGAGAAGCATTCATTAGAATCTAAATGAGAAGAGGGAAGGGTTGTACAGCAATTTGTTGTATATAGACAAGAATGATGTGGTTTATGTTTAAGTATACTGTTGCTTAGCATTCTACAGGACCAGGAGGGAAGCACAGAGGTCTTCATGTATACTGAATATAGTATAGTATTGGATCCAGAATTAAAATGTATTTACAGTGACATTTTGAACCTTGTATGCTATCAAGAACTGTAGGTTTGGGGTATTTTTTTTTTTTCTTTTTCTATACATATTTATTTCCATTTACAACTCCCAAATCCCAGTTTTGACTTAAATAATTTTCATAGCATTTCTGATAGTTTTCTCAAGTCACTCAACTGGTTTATGTAATTGTCCTTTCTTCAAGAAAATAATACGAGTATAAAAAACCTCAATCATTGAACCATCACTAGGGTTTGAATCTGGGAACCCAAGCACAGACCTTTATTACTCGTTTGAGCTAAAGGTGGAAGTCTGCTGTCTGGCAGAAGTGACTTTTATCCTTCACTTGGATTAGCTATTTCATGTGTTGCAAAACATATTTTACAAGCATTGTAGAAAAGCATAAGATGAAATATGCATATGGTATGTTCCAGACATTTCTAAGAATATTCATATGAATACATTTAACAATATGTCAGTCACTCACCTTGGGGCTCCATTTTAAATGTCATTCTAAATTCTAGGCTATTTAAACAGAAAACAGTTCATGGTAGTGGTGGCATTTTGGGAGGCTGGCAAAAGGACATAGAAAGAAGCCACCTTGGTTTGTGCATTAGCTGCTAGGACACTCACTAGGGGTTTTTATTCAAGTTCCTACTGGCAGAAAGAAGGAAGGCTTCAGTTTTACACACATAATGCCACCACTTACCCAGTAAGTTTAGTTCTAACTTCTTCAATTTGTTCATGGATAGTCTTGTTCTCTGCTTCCATAACCACCAGTGAGAACAAGCAATGAAATCCCAAGACTGATCTTGACTGCAGACCCAGCAGACTTGCCACTAGTAAATGGTGAGTACAGCATTCCCTATTTTATAGCCAATGCCTTTGAAGTTTTTCAAATTAGCTGGAAATCAGTTTTTCAGAGCTATGCAAAATATGTACATTACATTGTAGTTTTACCAGTTCTGGCAAAAGTCACAGTTAGGGAGCTGTCAATCAATACAGCATTGTTCAGAAGTTTTGAATACATAACTGATGTTTGAATCCTGCATCCTCAGCTGACGTAGATGTGGTAGATCTGATTATGTCAATGCTGCACACTTTTAAATGCTTCTTTTTCTTTGTCGCCAATATATTTATACTATTTCTTTTTAGTTGACTGAAAAAATTGTGATTTCCCTATCTTTTTCTTCTCTATTTTTTATAGGGATGTAAGATGTCTGGCTTCCTTGCTCTTCTAGAATAAAGAAAAAGCTGCAACTGGAAATTCTGGGGTTTGTTTTACAGAAACCATGAACAGCTTATGCATAAATGAAAAACGAGCATTTCGGTTGTTCAAGAAAACCAGCACCGTTATACAAAAGAACCTACTGAATCTTGCTTTCTGCTTTCTGCTGACCTCAAATCACTCTCAGCCTAGGAGCGTCTGAGGGCAGAAAACTGTTCCCCAACTTCCCACTAAAGGTGTATGAAATTGCAGTGTACACAGCTATTTTGGCTAGAGATGTACTGCTGATATCATAGCCATAAAATCTGGAGAGAATTCAGGGCACACAGACTGGTTTCCCCTTCAGCCAAGATAAAACCTCCTGAATTCTATCCTCCAGATTGGAAAATTAAGACGTGTTTAGCTGTCCAGATTGCATTCCCACTTCTATGCACAAAATTGGGCCTTACTATATTTATGTATAATTTTGAAACAAGGAGAAATTAATGTGGTTTCAAAAATATTGTCCATTAGGAGAATTTCTATAAAATTTGAGGAATTAACATGTTTGCAAAAAAACAGTTTCGCAATAGAGCATATTAGTACTCAAAAAAAATCAGGAAAAGTTGTATTCTTTCAGTGAGTGTTCTTACTTTACCATATATTACCATGCCATGTCCAACTCATACAGGCACTATTTTGGTATGATCCATGTTAAGGCAGGAGCCCTTTTCTATAACAGGGATTGTTCCCATTTTTGTGACACGGACGATGCTGGTTGCTTAAAGTGTCCTGTTCAATGTTAAATTATATTTCTGTATTTTTTATATTTATTTCTTTTACAGGGAAATATAGTGAGCCTCTAAACAAGTAGCTAGCTTTTGAAGGCAAGGCAAAGCTTCCCCTTAGATGTGATTAATATGTTATTGTTGCTTAAGGTACAAATCAGGGATGCCATCTGATCTTACTGGAAACAAGTAGTCTTTCTCTTAACTCTGTTTCAACCATTTGTTATCATTTTTTCCCTTGAGCCCTTCAGTGTGGTTTACAAGCAGCAGTGATCACCAGTATGCATTTGTATTGGACTTTTCTCTCATTAGAAAGTAATGCAGAATACAGG
The DNA here is from genome assembly GCF_033815535.1 of Pezoporus flaviventris. Taxonomy (NCBI): domain Eukaryota; kingdom Metazoa; phylum Chordata; class Aves; order Psittaciformes; family Psittacidae; genus Pezoporus; species Pezoporus flaviventris. The sequence continues at coordinate 8,369,081 of NW_026892602.1, read as the reverse complement.
AAAGAAAAAAAAAATAAATTACTAAATGCTCATTAAATAAGATGTCAGATCTTAGGATGATTCAGGTGGGAAGGGACCTCAGGAGGTTATCTAGGCCAGTCTCCAGCTCAAGCTGTTACTTCAGTATTTATGACTGGCCTTATTTAAGCACTCCTGAAACTCATCTAAAATGCTGAATCTTGTTCTAGCTCTGCATTCATTGAAGCTATGGATGTTTACCAATGACAGCAGGGTTCAACTTAATGGTAAGCACTTCTTATATGTCTGTCTTCAATTTGTCTTTGAAAGTTGCATTCAATATATTCCTCTGTAACTGCAGAAGACTTTCTTTTGGGTATGGATACAGCAACAACAGACTTGTCTTTTCACTTAGCTGTAAAAGCTTTAATTACATCTGACAACATTTTATACTGCACTTGGCACATTCTCTCACAAGAAGAAAGTATGCAAACTTTCCATAGAAGTGGGCAGGAAATTCTGGCTACTTTTATTTGCTATAGCAGAAGCCAATTCACTGAAAGGCAAGCCTCATACTTATTTTGTTGAAACTTGAACAGGAAAATATGTCTAGTGCCCAGTATGGAATTTTGGATCAAAATGGCAAGGGAAGATGCAGAAGCAGCTGCAATTTGAGGCCCAGAGCATTTATATGGGTATTGCCTATTTGGATTTCTCACATTGTTTTCTTGTTCTCTCCCATGATGTCTCCCTCAGCAACACAAATTTATTTTTTTTTCCAGGCAAAATATTTTTGAAATTTCAAATGTTTCTGTCGTGGAAAAAAAATTTCATATCCATCTCTACCATACCTATATATGAAACATCATCTTATGTGGGTTGAGACTTTGCTTCCAGAGAAGCAGCATGTAGCCATGCTTATTAAATGACCCCATACCATCCCTGGAATATAGCAGAGGAGAATGCTTAGAACATCATGTGTTACTGTCAAGTGAATTTCATAGTCCAGGCCCTGCACTGACACATTTCCATCCATTCCCTGCAATGAATACAGCAGGAGTATTCCATCTGCTTCTAATGAGGCATAGCGGGGGAGGAAATCTTGCACACAAACAGTTCCCACATCACTTACAGTTTTACTGGCGAACATCTTTGCAGCAGTATTTGTTTGTGACAAAAATTCTTACCTATTTATTATGCTATCTGTGGATATTGAACAGAACAGATTAGCAAGTTCCTATCCCTCAAGGGGTAACAGGTTAAAACTTAAACAGGGGAAGTTTAGATTGGATATAAGGAGGAAATTCTTTCCTGTGAGGGTGGTGAGGCACTGGAATAGGTTGCCCAGGGAGGTTGTGAATGCTCCATCCCTGGTGGTGTTCAAGACCAGGTTGGATGAGGCCTTCGGTGACATAGTTTAGTGTGAGGTGTCCCTGCCCATGGCAGGGGGGTTGGAACTAGGTGATCTTAAGGTTCTTTCCAACCCTAACTATTCTATGATTCTATGATTCTATGAAACCAGGCAAACTCCTTGACTGCAATTTTCCTATACTTTGAGAACTAGTTCCAGACCACAAATTCTTGTAAGGGTGTTGCCTATATTCTCCAAAGTATATGTGATAATTTTGTAGGTATCTACTCTATTATAAAGGTGATGCAATTTTAGCTAGATTTATCTCTAAACAAACAGCAACCTGTGCTTTATTTAATTACAGTTCTAAACAGGTTATAGGACAATATAAATGGAGGATGAAACAAAGGAACAGAAAATGTCACTTTGTATAGGCTTTTTTGTTTAAATGTAGGCTCGTTTGTACAATAGAGTGCAATGTTTTCTAGATGTGATGTGTATGAAATGGAATTTTGATAGACAGAATAAGCTACAATCCAGTTCTAAACTATAGATTTTCAAGCAGATTGATGCAACAAATTGTTAGCAAATAGCAGTTTGCAATTTGATGCTAATTAGACATAAGGCAAATATGTGCCATGACAAATTAGCAGCAAACCATACTGAAAAGGATTAGCAAGAGCTGGCACAGAGACTGCTCGATTTTGCATACTTCCTAGTCTTAGTCTAGGAGGTCTGAGCCAGTTTTCCTTCTCTGTAAATAGGGAACCAGAGCAGAGATCACAGGCATGCTAGAATGCCTTTAATTGCATATTTTAAATGTTTTAGCTCTCCCTTAATCCCATGGAGGCTTTTCTCCATACCACCAGCTTTATTATCTTGGGAGATGATCAAGTACTTTATCTGTTTAATATTATAACTAAACACATTATGAGGTAAGTAACTTACTGGGTTATTTACTTTAGCAAGTCTATTGTACTTATAAGAAAATGCCCCAATCTCATTCAAAACACCTTAACTTCCTGCAAATGTGTTTTTCAGCAGATTTAATTATTCATTTCATTAATAAATTAATTTTTGCTAGAGGATTATCACATTTCTTTATTGATGCACACAATGCCCTTGTAGTAGTTAGTCTAGATCAAGCTCGTCACGACATCCAGAAGTGGTAATGCAGTTGTGTTTTCAAACATAATGAAGCAGGCAGGTCCTTTTTAACCCGGTTCTTCAGACATATGCCTGAATACAAACATAGCTGTAAAGATGACCTCAGATCCAAAGCAGACTGCTCTTGCATCTTTAAAGGGTGAGATAATAAAAAAGATCAAGAATGCTGAACAACAGCCACAGTAAAAATATGTCATTATTAAATTTAATCATCTTACTCTTTCTTCTTGTGCCGTTTTGTTTGGTTTTTTTTGTTTGTTTGTTTGTTTTTTGTTTGGTTGGGTATTTTGTGTCTTCTTTTTTTTTTTTACTTTGAGTTTCTTAGGTAAGCCGTCACTTTCTCCAAGCTTTCCATTAATATTTGCTGATATGTACTTTGTCAGTTTAGATAGCTAAAGTGACATATTTATACTTCAAGTACTCATTGGGTCGATCAGAAGTTTTTAAATAGTTTCCAAATCTGAGTTTCTAGGGCATTAAAAAATAGTTTATTAGCTGGTTGTTGTTGTCTAAAAAAAATACATATATTTTACGTTTCCAACATTCCAATGTCCATATGTGGATCAAAAAAAAGTTGTTAGAAATAGTTCACAGGTGCTAAACCATGATGTGGTTACATGTATGCACACATTTCAGTTAACAAAATAAAAGTAGTGGGAAAATAAAAGGATATTATGCACAAGAGATACTTCTTTCATAAGTCTCAGAGAGAATTCCTCAGACAATTTAAACCATGATCAATAAAAAGTTTTGCCACGGTGCTGTCTTCATATATAAACAGTATGATAACACACTATTAAGGATTTACAAAAAGGTGATGAAGATGTTATGCTCTGTAAGAAAAAGGGGGGGGGGGGTGTGAAAAAAAGTAAAAGCCCCAAGCTTTTCTTGCAATTTCTGAAGGCATTTATATATTATTCACATAAAGGGCACTGTCCTGTAAAAGCTTCTGTGTGCACTGAGGCCTGGAGAAGAGTCTTACTAGTATTGCCAAGCTGTCTTTCACTATGAATCTTTGTCTGCTCCTTTTTGCCAACATTTTTGCCAACTTGCCATATTGTATTTCAAATTCAGACAATGATCTTTATGGTGGTGCAAAGTCTTAGAAAAGTTAATTGATTTCCTTCCTGGCACAAAGATGTATTTCGTGGTACATGTCCATGAAATATACTAGTGGTGTGTTCTTGGTAGATGTTTTTTTGTGTATATTGAGAGTGTAGCAACCTAAGAATTGGCAAATCTAGACTAAGAATAGAATAGTTGAAAGGGGTATTGTTAGGAATTTTAGGCTTAAATGCCATGCATAAATGGTTATAATTTCCTAAGAGAAATTCAGCTCTCACCATACCTTTGCATATGGTATTTTCCCTCACAAAAGCATCAGGAATTTTCTGTAGTTCCAAAGCGCCCTCAATGCTCAGTTCTATGACGGCTTTTCTGACAGTGCCTAAGCAGATTTTACATGTTCATGTAGATACACTGTCAACCCAGATATTGTCTCTGTGAGCTTTTCTTATCCTTGTTGCAGTGGTGGTGCTGACAAACCTTCATTCTCGAGTACAGGTGTTGAAACGCACCCCTTCTGTTTGGTAGAATTGATAGGTACAATTCTACCTTTTAGGTAAACTCTGGCTCTTCCTGTGAATTTTGTTCTGCCCATTAGGGTGACTTCAGTGTTTCTGAGTCATTCAGTTCATGCTTTCTGGAAAACTGATTTGGAGCACAGTGAGAATCTCCTCTGAGACAGTCATGACATCATAGGCACATTCCATTCTTAGGCCTTCACCCCCTTAGCTAGGGGTTGGCTTTTTTGGGGACTGTGCTTGAATACTTGCTCTTTCGTAGTTTCTTCCAACTGGCTGTGGGAATACAAAGTGGTTGTGAATTTCTTGAATATAAATTTCTTTCTAAATAAGAAATAAATTTTCAGGGGGAGGGAAATAAATACTTGATGAAACCTACATAGATTTCTTAAATTGATGGAAAAACACACACAAAACGCTAAACAGAACACTTTTTTTGTGGTTTTGTAGAGATAAATTTCATCCATCTTGGGAAAAGGTAGTACATGTTAGAGCAAAATCATCCTGACAAATCATACATATTTTTTGACAAATGTGTTATCTTTATTTAGATCATGGGATTAAGATGCATTGTCACCACTCATATTGGACCTACTTGACATTGCTGCAGAGACGTAAGTTCAAAAGGCCAGATTTTCAAAACTGCTTTCGGAGACTGTGCAGGCAAATTTTGTATATTTGAAACCATGTAAGTTGGCATTTACATGACATATTGTGGCTGGCTGTACACTTAAGTTATTTGCACACTTATTTGTGTACTAATGTGTATGACAAATGCAGATGTGCTACAAATTTTACTTTCAAACTCCTATTTGTTTCTGTTGCTTCATTGTATTTGAGGATGAGAATGCTGATTTTTTCCCTACTGTGTGCCCTGGTTGGAAATAACTTTGACAGTTTTACTTTCAAATCATTCAAGTTATACTTATCAATACTATTAGTATTTATAATACAGACATGATGATATAGTCTGACACTTTTCCCAGACATTGAAATATTTAAGGTTGTCTGGAGACTCTGGAATGCCCATAGAATCATGAAACATTTATTGACTTTATCTGCATATCTAAAATTTATCAATGAAAAAAAACCAGAGAGAAGAATCTTTAAAAAAAATAAAACAGATATTACCCTGTGGTAATTTATTGTTGCTTTCTTTTATATATTTAAGATGCTCGAGTTCACTTGGTAGCAAATTTCTCTTGACAAGTACACCTATTTATTATTAGTAAGCATCCTTTTTAGGAATGTCTGAAATGACATTTGTATTGTTTTAAAGAAGATCATACAGTTAATTTTTAACCACACAAGCAATACAATCACAGTAGAGTGAACAAAACATAATTAATAGTTTTATGCCATTAGTCAGGATCATTTTATTTGCTGCCATCATATGCCAAATGCGAAAATGTTTTGACTTCCATTAAAAAATTTAAGCAAAATTGAACCTGCTGCCTTTGAAAGCATAGAATGTAAATGCTACTAGGTATTGCATGCATTTCTGAATATTTGTATGTCTACAAGCATGGATGTACAAACGTGAGAGTGGAGGTATATGAGAACTTTGCCACTTGTTAGCAAAGGATAACATAACAGCTCTTCCCACATCTACCCTTTTAAAGCGAGGCAGCATCCCTCTGTCCCCAGATATATATTTCATTCTTTCTGCGAAAGAGATTAAAAGAAATAACACCAAACATATATTTTGCATTTTATAGAGAAATTATGATACTACAACCACTGATATCCCAGTATATCCGTTTCATGAAGAAATAATTTTACTATTATTTGGTATGGGTTTTTTAAATTTTTTTTTAATTAGTTTTTATTTTTAGAAAATAATTGCATTGTTTCGTGATACCTGTAATATTCCCATCTCACTGGACAGGACCTTGCCTTTGTTGGGAGAGACCATGAAGTCTTACTGTTACAGCAAAGGATATTTTAAACACCAGACACATGTTTCATCCTGAATTTGTGGCTGGTCAGAGTCTGAGTTTAGCTGCCAATGCCACTTCAGCAATTTGAAAATAAAAGCATAACATTGAAGAAAAAAGTCATGTGTGTTGTTTAAGCTCCTGTTTAGTAAAACACGTGATTATTTAACATTAAACATGCCTGAACCATATTAATTTCTTCTTAATTGCAGATTTGTTAAATTTAGTAGATTTATTAAAAAGAAGACTTAAGAAATGGACAGTTCCCCTAGGATGGTAGGACTAAGTAAGATATGTACTGAATAACTCAACTGGTTCACCTAAGTGCTCACCGCTCTCTGTTTACAAACATGCATATTTAATAGAATCATAGAATAGTTAGGGTTAGAAAGGACCTTAAGATCATCTAGTTCCAAACCCCCTGCCATGGGCAGGGACACCTCGAGCTAAACCATGTCACCCAAGGCTTCATCCAACCTGGCCTTGATCACCACCAGGCATGGAGCATTCACAACCTCCCTGGGCAACCCATTCCAATGCCTCACCACCCTCACAGGAAAGAATTTCCTCCTTATATCCAATCTAAACTTCCCCTGTTTAAGTTTTAACCCATTACCCCTTGTCCTATCACTACAGTCCCTAATGAAGAGTCCCTCCCCAGCATCCCTATAGCCCCCCTTCAGATACTGGAAGGCTGCTCCGAGGTCTCCACGCAGCCTTCTCTTCTCTAGGCTGAACAGCCCCAGCTTCCTCAGCCTGTCTTCATACGGGAGGTGCTCCAGTCCCCTGATCATCCTCGTGGCCCTTCTCTGGACTTGTTCCAACAGTTCCATGTCCTTTTTATGTTGAGGACACCAGAACTGCACACAATACTCCAGGTGAGGTCTCAGGAGAGCAGAGTAGAGGGGCAGGATCACTTCCTTCGACCTGGTGGTCACACTCCTTTTGATGCATCCAAGGATACAGTTGGCTTTCTGGGCTGCGAGAGCAGAGTGAAGCCAATGCATGTTCATTTTCTCATCGACCAACACCTCCGAGTCCTTTTCCGTCAGACTGCTCTGAATCTCTTCTTTACCCAACCTGTAGCTGTGCTGGGGATTGCTCAGACCCAGGTGCAGGACCTTGCGCTTGTCATGGTTAAACTTCATGAGGTGGTCATGAGCCCACCTCACAAGCGTGTTGAGGTCCCTCTTGAAATTCCCTATGTAGTGTACTGCCGTGTATGTTAAAAATCTCAGATTACTTGCAAGCAAGCTGGTATCTTTGATGCAATACAGTACAGATCCATGCAAACCCCACCGTGTCTTGAAAACTGCATGCTCTGCCTAAGGTACACTAGTGGGACTGTGTCAGCGTAGTCCTCCATCAAGCTCCAACAATAAATGCTATGGATAATATTACCAAGCTTTGTAATATTAGTAAGACTTTGGAACAGATATCACATTCAGCAACTTTGCCTACATTACTTAATTCTGTAATTGATGGTTAGATAAGCAGCAGATGGTAAGGACTTTTGCAAATGCATAGTATTTTCAAATTAACTTAAATACACTGTATGTGACTGTGCCATGAAACAGAATTGTAAATTATAGATGAGCACTTGTAGGTACGCAATGAGGACTATAACCTTTCGTTTTCTAGGTGTCAATTTTGCTTTTGTTCTCTGTTCCATTTCTGGAACAGAAACTCTTTATCAGTTTGTGAGTTTAGGTTCAGCAGGAATAGGGGAAAAGTGATTATCTCGATTTAAAACACTAACAACAAAAAATAATGATTTAAAGAGGGCATGTACAGTAGAAATAGGGAAATTGCCATAAATGATACCTCTCAGGCTACTAGAAGTATTTATGTTTACCAAAGAAAGGGCAAGTATACAAAAAAACACCTTAATGACATGGTTTTGGACCCTTGGAAAAATAACAGAGAATGGAGAACTGACCAGTACTGAGCATAGGTTAAAGTTAACAGGGGGCTCCATGAGACTCAGGATTAACGAAGATCTATTCAGTATATTTATTGGATTTATTTGCAGTGTAAAGGTGACAGCCATGACAGGAATGCAAAATAACATTAAAAAAAAAATAAATAGATGACAATAGTTTTTGCTTTGTCAAGTTCATAGAGGCCTCTGAGGAATTCTGCAGATCTAACTGATTTCGACTATAAGGGAGCAGAAATTCAAATATACTCAGTTTTGACAAATTTCCTGCAATATAAATTGTATAGAATTATTTGCAGTATTCATAACCATTGATTGAATTGTAAATTAGCTATAGCTACTTGATAGAAGGAACTTCAGTGAAATTCAGATCCTACTGAAGTCTCTGGGAGTTTTTCCATTTCTTTCATTGGGGATAGAGTTTCCCCATGATCATCATTACTGCAGACAGCTCAATAGAAAAGGCTGCTCAGTTCACAGCGGTGGTCTTAGCAGCAAACAAAATGGTTGGATGAATAAAGAATGGGTTGGAAAATAATACTGCAAATATTATGATACCTATCAGTGATATTCTCTTGCCCTGAATACACTATTGAATTTGTGCCTTTCTGCTTGAAAATATATACATCATAAGCAGAAAGAATACAGGAATAGTCATAAAATGTATTCAGAAACAGAGAAATTTACATAGAAAGAAAAAATGAAAATAGCTTAGTTTAAGTGAATGAGAAGATTAATAAGATTTTATAGAAAGTGAGTGATTTACACAAGGTAAATCTGATTCCTTAATTGGCTTTGTCCCATACTGCAAGCAAAGAGGTGTGCCAACGAATAGAAAATTGATGAAGAGGGGGTTTTGATGTTTTGCAGAATGGGACTTGCAGATGAAGAAGGTCTTTGGAGTGAAAAGTGTGGCAGGATTAGAAAATAAAACCAAACCAGGCATACATGTTTGTAAGGCAATTCTCACAGGTGCAATGACATAAAGTAGGAAAACAGGAGTTAACAGTTATAACACATTTTCAGTGAGTCTCACTTCGGGACAGTGATGATTTTGGTTTTCTTTTCAACAGCTTGGGGCTTGTTGTAATGTAGTACAGGTTAGGAAAGAAAAAGAAAGGCTGTGCAGAGCCTCACGGAGCAGCATTAGGTGGCTGGGTCTTGTTATAGTAATAGAAAGCCTCTGCTCTGTAAGAGGGAGCCCCTCCTGAGATAAGGAGCTCTGTGGAAGTCTCAGAGGTCAGGGAATCTTCAGCCTGTGATGGAGAGCAGGATTTACACTTTTATATTAATCTTTTGTGTTTGACAATAAATAAAGTCCTGAAGCAGAGACTACAGACTCTTCTAGGCACTGGGAATTGATTGGGCTGGTAAATAACTTCAGTCTCTGATTAGTCTACTTTAGCTTTTCAAGTAAAACACACTGTGATTTGGTATTTCAAGCAATGAATTGACTAATGCTATTGAATTGACTACACCATGTAGCAGGAGTTGGTTCATAATATCCAGATGCTGTCAGTGAGCAATTTTATTTTTCTTTCAACAAATGTTTCTTTCAGGCATTATTTTTTATGATACAATACAGTTTCTTATACAAAACAGTAGAAACAGCTTAGAATGGCTAGAAATGCTTAATGATTAGGGTGGCACACAGCGGAAGCATTACCAGGGAAACAGCTTACTTACTGATTTGTGCCAAGTACTGAGCCAATTAGCAGTGCTGGTTATTATTTACATTTCATGCTATATATCACTAGAATTGTGTTGTTGATTTATCATTATGTTGTTGTATTGTCAGCATAATTTATTCAGATCATGCTGAGATACCTGTGAAATTAAATAATAAAGAGAATGGCATGGAATATGTCTGTATTCAGAGATATTTACTTTGCTTTTAATGAGAATATGTGTTCAGGTAAAGCATAAATCACTTAGCCATTAAATTGGTTTTTAAGTTTATACCTTGTGTTTTCTATAATTAAAAAGCCTTGGGTTTGATTGTAATTGACTTTTACTGTTAAATAAGTCACTTTTTACAGATTAGCATGAATAGCATACCAACTAATTGTGCCGACTTAGTTGATTAGTGAGTTATAGAAAGCCATGCTAATTGATGTATTATTGAGGTATTCAATGTTCTTTACGTATTTGACGCTAGTTTAATTTTTTTTGGCAAATGCTAACATACCTTTTTATTGGATAGCCTTCCTAATTGCTTGCATTTAAAAAATATGTATTTGCTTTTAAATTTCTTTTTTCTTTTTATTTTACCAGACATATATATTTTTGGAAGTATTCAGCTTGCCCAGCTGACCAACAAGGACACCATGTTGGCTTTTGAATGCCTTTTGTATTTTTGTTTTCCTTAGAAAGGAATAGTAGTTTTCTGAGGTCTTTGTACAGCTTTGTCTTATAATTTCTTCCTTTCATTTATCCCATCTAGTCCTTTTAAAATCTTTTGATTGCCTAATGGGCTTGTCTTTTTCAATAGGTTGGCTCTGGCTAAGAATGGTTCTATTGAAAATGTCCTATACAGAAAGATATTCTGGTAGTTACAGTGGATGTGTTTTTCCATTATGATAATGTTGTTAATTCATAAATTTGTGAAAACTAACTTTCACATTAGGCAAGAATTCAAAGCAAAGTGGAAGAGGGTATTATTTTCCTTAAGATATTGAAAAGCCCTTATCTTTTTTAGTTACCTAGTTTCATCTTTTTTTTTGTTTGTTTATTGTTAAGGTTAGCTCTAACACATGTGTATAATCACATAAAACACACTTTCTTCTAGTCTGTCTCTGTACACGAGTCTTCTAAAAGTGACCTTTGCTTAAACAGCTCTATTGACTCCAGCAGTTGAATTTTAGCTGGCCTGGTGGCATGCTTTTCAGTTTTCATACGGCTGCTTCTTCACAGTGACCCTCCTGGGTAAGTTCCAACATGAGAAGTGAGTAACCCCAATGAGCAAACACTAGTAAGCTTTGAGCAACTTTATCTTATTTCTGTTTACTAGTTTTAAGTTAAGCATTTTTGCTTACAGTTGGCGTGCTGAAATGTTTATATGCCTTCAGAAATCAAGGGATAAAAAAGGTTTCTTCTAAAGGAGAGAATGCTGAAAGTGGTTCTTTTAAATTAAAGAATCTCCAATACTCCAATAGTCCTTTTGATACAAGGTTATGTGGTTGAAGTCAATTCAGAGAAAGCTCCAGGAACAAACTTGCCAACAAAGTTTTCAAGTTGACAAGCAGGTATTCTTTATTGCAGCGCCAGGAGTCATGGGAGATAGCTCCTCCTAACGTGTGTCTCCGTATTGCTAAACGGGCCATCCTTACATAGTCACTGGACACACATATTCATGAGGCTACACATGAATTACATCATTTTCCAGTAAGTTTCCCACGTTTACAAAAATGCGATGGTGGTCTTTTAGGGTCGTTTACTTCTCCCAGCAATCTTCATAACTTCTGGCAGTTTTTGAAGCACCAGCTTAATTAACATTACAGACATAGCAATCATCCTGTCCTTCTACTTATCAGTTAGTTTAACTGCTCCCACCCTGGACATCTGCTAGTCCTGGATACTCCCCAGTAGATGTTTAAACCAGTTTAATGGGTTCATTAACACCACAAACATAGCAATCATCCTGTCCTTCTACATATCAGTTAGTTTAACTGTGCCCACCTTGGACATCTGCTAGTCCCAGATACTCCCCATCCCCAGGTCCTGTTTTTCTATTCTGCTTTTCTTACACTTTTTGTACTAAGGTCCTAAGGACCTAAAACTATGTCAACTACCTTCAAGCACTGTAGTTATTTTCCATTACAAAGCCATCAAACTTAAGGTTACTTAGAACTGATTATATTGTGCTTTTGTGCCTCCTTGTCTCAAGTGTGTGGTTTAGTATTTTGATAGTAAAATGAATGAAAATTGTCAAGGGAAAAATGACCATTGAGCTAGAAACCTTGCTGTAACATGGCTCAAATCTATGTGAATTCATCTTGTGCCTGTGCAGTAAAGAAGTGTCATGGAAAATGTAAATACTTGTATTATCTGATTGCTTGTAGTAGAAGAAGACACATATTTTCTTTGCAATGTTGTATAACTGAAGTACAGCGCTTGCTGGTAAGTAGATATTGCAACATTCTCAAAAGTTTAAATCATAGATGTACTATGGTTTTTGTATTAAGCTCTAAGTTAAATGGTCTTCAGTTACATGGATTATTTAGAGGCTGAAGAATTTTGTACATTAGGAATTAGCAGACCTCTAGAAAAATATTAAACTTTATCATGTTAATAAGCAAAGATACTTCATTCACTTATTTTGACAACTGTAGTTTAGTTTCAATTGGAAATTTTTCATGAAATATGAGTGCACTTATGACATTATATTTTATGAAAATACTGAAATCTAAATTTGAGACAGGCTGCACTGCATAAAAGATTGGGAGCTTGTATGTGTCTGTGTGCAAGAGATGTGAATGCTTCCTTTATTTTTGCCATAACATATGTGAATCAGCTGGGAGTAAGTGATGCTCTACTATGCAGGTTTACTGTGTGCCTGCTCTGAAGATTTCAGGAGGACAGCAGGTTTTCCCACATTTCTCCTGAAACCTCTGCATGTGATAACACAACTGAAACAGAATATGTGATGGGCTGTAGGAAGATGTAGCATTATTCTGTCTGTGACAGAAAAAAAATCACTAAACTTGCTCTTAGCTGTGTTATTTGAGATTCACAAGATGTCTTCTCACTTGAATGATAAATGTCAAGTTCCCACAGAACTCATCTCTTATTTGCTTTAAATATAATGGAAAACAGCTGTGCATGGCAGTTAGTGGTTTTTGTATTTTAATGTTATAATATTGATGAAATTAAAGTTCTTTATTTTAATGTTATTTACTACAAAAGTCAATTGCTTAATCAAAAGCTGATTCCTTCAGGCAGAAAACATGCTTCCCCAAATTCTCGATTTTTTAGTGTTTGTTCTTTTGAACTTGGATAACTTGTGTTCTATGTCTTAAATTTCACTAGTCTGTCTCAGTATTTCATTAACAATATTAGAAATATTGACGTGTTTCTGGGTTTGCGTGGTTTTCTATGCCTGCTTCTATTAACGTGTGATACTGTATTGCTCCTGTTCTTTGCAATGAATAGTCAAAATATATCTTGGAGAGCTGAGTGACAGCTTTCTTTGATCAGATCTCTTAATCCTGCTGAAGTTAACAGTTGTTGGTGATAAATTATGGGATTATTTTGGTACTGTGTTTCCGTGAATGTATAAAATATGCACTTATTCTGTGAGAACGCTAAAATTTTTCTGGTTTCTGGACTTTTTTCAAAGTAGCTTGTGTATCACTAGCATCATGTTGGGCTTATTTTTAGTAACTCTAGATGAACCATTGTCCTGGGTTCAGCAGTAGCAGTCACGTTTCTCCTTCTTGGTAGCTGGTGCAGTGCAGTGTTTTGACTTTTGGCCTGGGAACAGAGCTGATAGCGATGTTTTGGTTTGGCCAAGGGCTTTGTGAGCCTCATGCTCTGCCAGGGAGGAGGGGAAGCCAGGAGGAAGCAGAGACAGGACACCTGACCCAAACTGACCAAAGAGGTATTCCATACCATAGCACGTCATGGCCAGGATGTAACTGGGAGTTAGCTGGAAGGGCTGGGAGACTGCGGGGTTGGAGGAGGTATGGGTCAGAGCTTGGCTGGGCTTGGGGGGTGAGTTGTCGGTTAGCTGGTGGTGAGGTGTTGTATTCTCTTCCCTTGTTATTTCCTTTGTCATTATTATCATTGGTGCTAGCAGTAGTGATTTGTGTTATACCTTAGTTACTAAACTGTTCTTATCTCAACCTGTGGGAGTTGCATTCTTTTCGATTCTCCTCTCCATCCCTCTGGGAGTAGGGGGGGGAAAGAAGGGAGGGAGTGAGTGAACAAGTTACCTGACTGGGTTTAAACCACGACAACCATATCTGATATTCACCTGAGATGGTTCCTGTTTCTATTAAGTATTTAATCTATTTCATAATACCCATCTGTATTATGAAATCAAATAAACAGTTGACAGAATGTATCAAATTTATGCTAGATTTATCTTTGTTTTTCTCCCTGGGAAAAGTCAGTTTCATACAGAACACATCTTTTGCATCATATACTGTGATTTCTTATTCACTTGACCTATATTAAATCTTTTTTTTTTCCCAAATTTCTGTACTATGTCATGTAGAGATAGTATGAAAACAAAGAAGATACCCAGAAATATTCAGTTGCCTTTTAATACTTTTATTCCCTTTTCAAAATATTTTCTTTATCTAGTTCTTGACACAAGAATTTTAGCATCTTTGTTCTCTTGATCTGTGTTGCATTAAGCCTACACAGTTTGGTGAGGAATAGTCATTTGGAATGCAACAGTCAAACCAGAAGTTTATTTAGTGCTGAAATAAGAACTACTAAGGAGGTCATCAGAGCAACTGTTTGAAGAAGTGTCCTTTTATAAGCAGGTTTGGAAGGGAAAGGTGTCAGATAAGAAGAAACATGGGAGATGTGAATAGGAGTAAAGGAAATTTAAAAAGATAGGATAATAAGAAAGATAACATTCTTTGGGTGGGGCTCATGGTTTTCCCATGGTATACAGAGTTTTTCAGAATTCAGAGTAAAACTGTGTTGACTCAATGGCTATCAATAGCAACATGTCTCTCATGAACCCAAAACAGAGAGGTTTATGAAGCTCTGGTACAAAGTAGTTGGGTGCATGGGACTTGAGTATGCCCCATCTGCATTCTCCCTCCCTCCCTTCCTCCCTCCCTCCCTCCCTCCCTCCCTCCCTCCCTCCCTCCCTCCCTCCCTCCCTCCTTATTCTGAATATGTCTGGAGAATTCAAAAAGTTTCAAGTGAAATCACCGTGTTACAAGAGGTAACATAATAAAGTCAAAACTAAAGGAGAGTTTATCCATGACTTTTCCCTTACCAGTTTGATTCAGGCCTGTATTTCTTAAATAAGAAAGAACAGTAGCTCATGCCTCCTCTATTTTACAGTTTCAGCACTGCTGTTACATTCTTTTCCTGTGAAAGATCCTTCCCTCGCTTGTATACCTAGGAAAATGTGCAGTGTACTAAAGCAGATCTGTGTAGCTGAGGTTGAAATCTTAAGTCTTTAGGAGAGGAGAAGAAATTTCATATTTCACTCTATCATCTCTTAGGAAAAAGAATGTTGGCATTAAATGTTGCTATTAGTTGATTGTATTGCTTCTACTTCTCTCTTTCCTATTCCCTCTTTAACAAGTATAAACCAGAAGTGAGACTGAGTTGTAGGAACAAGTGAGGCATGCCTGGCTCAGTTGCCAAATTCTGATTTACATAGCTGCTGGTTAATGAAAAGTTAACTCACTGTTATGCAGTAGCCTGAACTCTTCTCTCAAAATCTAATAGAGCTCCAGTGTCAAACCTACAGGTTCAGTGGACATCAGTGGTGGGTTGTCCCACTGTTTTCAGGATGGGGTCTTACTGGTGCTCTGAGAGTCAATGTCCATAAAAGGTGAAATGTCTGTTTAAAGTTACAATACTCAACCAGCTGTTTGGACGCTCAGTATCTTGACCATTTATATTTGCTGTGCTCTGGGAATACTGGAAAGTGTACAACAATCAGTGGAGGGTTAAATTAGAAAACACTGTATTATATTGTGTACTGTACTAGCTGGGTTTATCTCCTTATCATTTTGCTGTCATTCCAACATGAAGTGTAAACTTGGCAGAGAAAGATTAATGGTCACCAGGCAAGGACACAGTGATTGGAGTGATGGTGCATAACTTATGTTGGTCCCAATTATTTCATCCGATAGCAGAATTTGATTGTATACCTGCATTTTGGAGAAGTTTTCAATTTGTCATTCCTTGTGACTAGGTGAAAGTTGCTCATTTAGATCAGCCTGCATCTTCTTTATCTGGGTTAATTCTGCTTCCAGTTTAATTTCTGAAGACAAAGGAGAGATCGTGTTTGAGAATGAAGTTAGTTGGTCACTGTGATTTTGACTTATTCTGTACTTGGTCATTGTTTACCATAGGTAAAAAGGAAGGCAAGGTTGGGGGGTGTAGACCTTAGCCTTATTGACGTAACTTACTTGGGAACTCTGATTATCATACAATTTTGATTTTAATTGTGACTATTTGATGCACAATCCAGTTGTTTCACAGTTCAGCATTAGTCCACCATTTGGTCTTTCTGTCTTTTTCTTATAGAAGACATCAATGGCTGAGAAATGGGATTTTGCCACTGTTTATTAAAATCTTTGGTCCTTTTCTTCAGCTTCTTTAAGGAATGGCTTTCCTGATGTCACATTCTGGTTGTGAGAAAACCATTACTAAATGAGTACCCACACTAGATTATTTAATCGTTTAGCTTAGCAGCCTCCTCCTTCAATGCAGAGTGGATAAGCTATTCCTTTCCAAAAATTTGGTTCAACATATACCCATTTTCTAGTTAAAGAAATGTAGACTGTTCTCCTGGAATAATTCAGAGCAATATTTTTGGTAGGGAATTTTTGACCCACCCTCTTTTTAATTACTGATTTTTCTTCTGTCTTTGTTAACTCTGGGGGCCTTGGTCAGGATCACAGTTAAATTTAAAAACCTACAATATGAATAATATCTCCACTTAGAGTGAAATAATTTACCTCATGTGGCTACTAACCAGTTTAAGAAAGTAAAAACCACAATGCTACCATTCTGTTTCAAAAATCACTTGCTAATCTGGAAACATGGTTCCACTGGGTGAAGACCAAAGAAACAATATTATACTTCTTCACTCAGCCACAAATGACCTGCTCACAGAATCTAGAGGGAAGGCATAAATAGGAAGCATTTAGCATTTATGAGTTGTTAGCTTATTCTGCCCAGCAGGCTGATGTGCTTTGATGTAAACAAATCAGTTTCTACTTGATCTTCCGCACCTCATGCTCTTTAACATCACCATAAATTCATTTTGAATTTTTATAGAGAATTCCCCTGACTGTGGGAAAAAAGTGCCATGGCTTTAGCAGCCTTGGCACAATTTTATTTTGTAAAATTTTTATTTGTAAAATTCTGTTTTTCCCATGCTGCTGTAGTTTTAGGGCTCCTCTTATCATTTTGGTATTTAAGCCACCCTTGCATGTTTTCTCTTTGTTAAAGCATTTGCCTGTGAAGGAGAAAATGATTGTGTTACCATGTGTGTTTGATTCTGCTACAGGCTCTTACTCAAGTGTCATCACCACAAAATATGGGAAAAGCCCCTGGAATAAAATTCTTCTTTAAAGTTGTCTGACTTCTCCTAGCAAGTACTCATGCCATAAAAACTGTTAAGAAGGAGTTTAGTTTTTGTAGTTTTCTGTCTTAATGTATCCTTCAGGAAAGGAATATCTTCACATCTCTTAATGGTGTGACAGCTTTCAAATGTATCGTTGTCTGAACTGTTGATTAAACAAAATGGTGCTGATTGCAGCAGGGTGGTTAAATGTGGACAGAAGTAGCTATTGCAGCCTGTTCACTAAGAAGTCATTTATCAAAGTTTTATCTGATTTCAGAGGCATTAGATTTATCAGTCACAGTTTATAAATGGCATGTCATCGGGATCAAACTGAAGCAATACCTTACTCAAGTGCTGCTGTAAAGCAAGCGTAAACATCTCCTGCAGATGTATGCTGTGTCCTTGCACTAGGAGGTATGTCATGCAACATATAATTATAGCAACCTTTAGTATTTTGTTTAGTTCTAGAATGATTTTGTTTGTTTTGTGGTCAAAACTTGACTTCTGCTCTACACATAGCCGAAAAATGTTTATAGTTTTACAAGAAACTGTATTTTCCCATTATTGGTGAGAAAAGCATAGCTATTTGGTACCATGTATAGACATAGCTGGAAAAGGTGAAGGTGTGTTGAAAAGCTCCAGGAGCTGCAGGGCAGGGCCTCATAGCCAGGGCTCATTTCACTGCCCCAGCCACGGAGCAGGGCAGTTGTGGGCAGCCCCAGCCCCGGGCATCAGGCACCTCCTTGGGGATAGGACCAGTTGAGGCTTAGGTGGGTTGTCAGCCTGCTGGGTGGAGGTCAGGATCAGACCCAGAGAGGGGTACTAGAATCCCTGGGATGGCTAGGCAGGGCTGGGGAACCTCAGCTCCGTGATGGCAGGTCTCTTTCCCACTGAAATGAGCAGTTTATCCAAGAGTGTTTCCAAACCATATCTGTTTATTGTGAGCAAGGAAGTTAAAGGCATACTAAATAATGCTACAAAAATTTACAGCAAAATAAGTGATGCACATCCAAGGAAAGAATTTAAAAGAAGCCTGCCTGATCTGAGAAATTAACCTGCTGTGTATCCCAGCCTGACTAAGATTCTCGGGTTTGACTGTTTGGATGATGAAACCATTTGAGATTCAAGTGCAATATAGACAAAGTTTTATTAAACTTGTAAAAATCCATTTGAGTCTAAATTAACCTTGGTGATTCTTTAACCTGTCTAAGAGAAAAAGTGCTAAACCCCAGTAAGACAGACACCCTGGAAACTAGCTGGATTTTTGGTGTTTGTTTTAAAAATTTTAGCACTTGATTCTATTTGCAAACAGTTTATTATGGGTAAGACCGTTCTAGACCCTTTAAAGCGTATACAACTTCTTTAAGTGATTATGAAAGTAAATCTTATTGTCTGGGGAAATGACTCCTGCACAGCTATTTCTTTTATTGCTGTGCTGAGTGTGAAAGCATTACTCAGTTTAATAAATCCTACTGTATCTCTCAGTCTGTGTAGGCTGATATAAATATCTCCAGTTATGTCATATTACCACCTTTGTACAGCTAATGTTACGTTCTTGAGGGCTGGTGGCTGATAAATGCAAAACCTCATTTGGTTTGTGAGTGATTGAATGCTAACACTGTTTAGATTTCTTAATATACTTGTATTAGCATGAATAAGTAATGAGCATGCCAGGCTTTTTTGAATATTTGATTGTATCTTTATAATGGATTTGTGTCTCTCTCTTTGTGCTAATGTCATTGTAACTTTGTTGGTGTCATAACTCCAAAACTTAGCGATCGATCTTTATCAGCATATCTTAAGTCAATTACCCTCTCGTGGCCAAATTACCGTGTCATAATACTTTTCTTATAAAAGTATTCTGCATATTGCATTTAGGATACAAATAAGTACTAATTCTATCTGCAGTATATTTCTCATTTCCTCATTGTGGCTTCCATTAGTGTATTGATCAGTGATTGTTGTTGTACTGTCTCTATAAGCATACACATAGGTATACATGAAACATTAAAGTTCTCTAAGTTGTACTCTTTATTAATAGACTACCTGACCCTTAATACTCAAATCCTACCATCTTTCACGTGCCCTAGATTTCTGCTGCTTCTAAAAATTAGGCCCTAACATTTACAGTTTCTTGGAAATCATCACCCATCATTTTGCATAGTGAATATTGCAGGAAGAAAGGATTCTTTTGTCAGAGACTTCTGGTTATTCTAATACTCTAAAAAAAATGTACCTGCAGTACTGTAGATTTATCATCCTTCATCATGTTTACTGACTGACTCATTTAACAAGTAAGCGAAATGAAAGAAAGGTGGCTATTTGCCTCCGTCTTCACTGGCAAATGCTCTGACCACACCACCCAAGTCTTGGAAGGCAGACGCAGGGACTGTGAGAATGAAGACCTTGCGCCCACTGTAGGAGAGGATCTGGTTCGAGAACATCTTAAAAATCTGAATGTGCAGAAATCCATGGGACCTGATGAAATCCATCCGCGGGTCCTGAAGGAGCTGGTGAATTAAGTTGCGAAGCCGCTGGCCATCATATTTGAGAAATCATGGCAGTCAGGTGAAGTTCCTGACAACTGGAAAAAGGGAAATATAGCCCCCATTTTGAAGAAGGGGAAAATGGATGACCTGGGGAATTACAGACCAGTCAGTCTCACCTCTGTGCCTGGCAAAATCTTGGAGCAGATTCTCCTGGAAGGCATGCTAAGGCACATGAAAAACAACAAGGTGCTTGTTGACAGCCAGCATGGCTTCACTGAGGGGAAATCCTGCCTGACCAATTTGGTGGCCTTGTATGATGGGGCTACAGAACTGATGGACAGGGGTAGAGCAGTTGATGTCATCTACCTGGATGTTTGACACTGTCCCACACGACATCCTTGTCTCTGAATTGGAGAGACATCAATTTGATAGGTGGACCACTCGGTGGGTAAAGAACTGGCTGGATGGCCACAGGCAAAGAGTTGTGGTCAATGGCTCAATGTCCAGCTGGAGACCAATAACGAGTGGTGTACTTCAGGGATCGGTGTTGGGACCGGTCTTGTTCAACATCTTCGTCGCTGACATGGACAGTGGGATTGAGCGCGCCCTCAGCAAGTTTGCCGATGGCACCAAGCTGTGTGGTTCGGTTGATACGCTGGAGGGAAGGGATGCCATCCAGAGGGACCTGGACACGCTTGTGAGCTGGGCTGATGCCAACCTCATGAGGTTTAACCGTGAGAAGTGCAAGGTCCTACATGTGGGTGAGAGCAATCCCAGGCACAGCAACAGAGAAGAGTATTGGGCAAAGAAGAGATTCAGAGCAGCCCTGCGCAGAAGGACTTGGGGGTGCTGGTCGATGAGAAATGTAACATGAGCAGGCAGTGTGCTCTCGCAGCCCAGAAACCAGCCATGTCCTGGGGTGCATCAAAAGGAGCATGACCAGAAGGTTGAAGGAGGTGATCCTGCCCCTCTCCTCTGCTCTCATGAGACTGCACTTGGAGTATTGTGTGCAGTTCTGGTGTCCTTAAAATAAAAAGGACATGGAACTGTTGGAACAAGTCCAGAGGAGGGCCACGAGAATGATCAGGGGACTGGAGCACCTCCTGTATGAAGACAGGCTGAGGAAGTTGGGGCTGTTCCGCCTGGAGAAGAGAAGGCTGCGTGGAGACCTCATAGCAGCCTTCCAGTATCTGAAGGGGGGCTATAGGGATGCTGGGGAGGGACTCTTCATTAGGGACTGTAGTGATAGGACAAGGGGTAATGGGTTAAAACTTAAACAGGGGAAGTTTAGATTGGATATAAGGGGAAATTCTTTCCTGTGAGGGTGGTGAGGCACTGGAATAGGTTGCCCAGGGAGGTCGTGAATGCTCCATCACTGGCGGTGTTCAAGGCCAGGTTGGGTAAAGTCTTTGGTGACATGGTTTAGTTTGATGTGTCCTTGTCCATGGGAGAGGATTTGGAACTAGATGATCTTAAGGTCCTCTCCAACCCTGATTGTTCTATGATTCTATGATTTGTTGGTAGTTCCTTAGTGGTTCCCAAATGCATGTTGCTTCTTCCATGGAAAATCTACCTAAATAGAAGCCTACTAGACCAGTGATACTGGCATGGACAAGGTATTATCTGGTGTACATTGTTTTGTCTCTGTGCTTCTGAATATATATTATTCTCTTCCAATCTGCCAAATGTACCTGTGTCACCCCTAAAACAATATATTTGGCTATGAAAATTTCAAAACCTCTTATGTGGACTTCAGTTCATGACAGACTTTCAACCCTGCTACTTCATGGCACATCTTATTCTGGAGGACCCTAGTGGAAATCTGACATGCAGTGCTGCACATTCATTGTGTTACTAGTGTAGATGAAACACAGATCCAGCTGATGTATTTCATTACCTACCTTTACCAGAGGAACCAGTATGAGCTGAAATGTACGACTACCAGAGGTGAATCTGCCCTTTTCTTTTGCCAAAATGCGTCTGAGTTTTAAAGCTCTATTAATCAAAATACACTAATATTAACGTAAAACTAGCTCTGTAAAAAGGCACAAACAGAATTTCTGAATGAGGGAATATCCACACAAAATGGATTAAAATAAATTACCCCTACCTGCCATAGACAGGGAAAGAGGTGGCCCTGTTCTATCTTGCTTTCCAGTCCATTGGCTTAGTGGCTTCTGGATTAAAACACTCTTCATTCAGTCCTTCTTGATTCCTAGAAATTTCTTTCTGTCTCAGCTCCAAGGCTTGGATCTGCTCCATGCTGCTGATAGATGACTCCTTTTCTCTGGAAGCTCTCAGTCTTCCATTTGCTGCAAACTGTGCCCATGCTATCCCCACTGTCCCACTCTAACCACTGCTTCTGGGGGCCTGCAGGGCTGAATACTCAGGCACTTTGCTTCCTCCCTTGCGTCTGCACAGGGTTCAACCTGATCAGAGCATGGCTGTCAGAAGAACGTAAGCACATAGCATTCCTCTTTGCTACGTATCCACAGACCATCATAAACATACTGTTTGTACTCCTTGATAGTCAACTGTGAAGAAACTGTAGAATCAGAATAGTTAGGGTTGGAAAGGTCCTTAAGATCACCTAGTTCCAGCTGCCCTGCCATGGGCAGGGATGCCTCACCCTAGGTCATGTCACCCAATGCTCTGTCCAACCTGGCCTGGAACACTGACAGGGATGGAGCATTCACAACTTCTTTGCGCAAATCACTCTAGTGCCTCACCATCCTCGCAGTAAAGAACTTCCTCCTTATATCCAACCAAAACTTCCCCTGTTTAAGTTTAAACCCATTACCCCTTGTCCTGTCACTACAGTCCCTGTTGAAGAGTACTTCTCCTGCATCCTTTTATGACTTGTTCAGATACTGGAAGGCTGCTCTGAGGTCTCCATGCAGCCTTCTCTTCTCCAGGCTGAACAGCCCCAACTTTCTCAGCCTGTCTTCATACGGGAGGTGCTCCAGTCCCCTGATCATCCTCGTGGCCTTGCTCCAACAGCTCCATGTCCTTCTTTTGTTCAGGACACCAGAACTGCACACAATACTCCAAGTGCAGTCTCACGAGAGCAGATAGAGGGACAGGATCACTTCCTTTGACCTGCTGGTCATGCTTCTTTTGATGAAGCCCAGGGTATGGTTGACTTTCTGGGCTGCGAGTGCACACTGAAGCTGGATCATCTTCAGTTTCTTGTTGAGCAGCACCCTCAGATCCTTTTCTTTGTCACAATGTGTTGTGCTGCAGGACTGGTAGAGCATCTTGGTCCACTTTGTTTCTGCAAAAGAAGTTATTGTATGTTGATAATGGTGATTTTTTTTTCTCCTTATGTAACGAGGGATAATTTTGTGACTAACGAAGGAGAACCTGAGCAAATGGTATTCATGCCCCAAAACATTGTCCATGTGCAGTAAAGGGAGGAAAAATGCTTCCTCCTGAGAGTTTAGTCCTTGTAGATCCTTGTATTCTAGAAAGAAGTTATTGAGTGTGCTTGCCAGGAGAGTCCACTTAGGTCCATCACGGTTTCCTGTAGAGTTGAAACATGTGCAATCAAGGTGTCAAGATAAGCCCACAGGTCTGTTGCAGAACACCATAATGAAAATGTCTGGAAACATGGACTTTCACAGACTCGGTGATTAGTCCAAAGATGCAACTTTGTCAGAATTCCTCACCGGTATGTTTGGAACTCCCCACCTTCTTTATGGCTAGCAGTCTCTGTTCCCTAATCACATTCACACTATCTGCATTCCTACTTGTACACAGTTTATTCAGGCCTGTTTCACAGTAATTTTTTATTCTGTGCAATTATGTCCCACTTTTCAGACATAAGCAGCATGCTCTCTGGATCAGCAAGAGCTCACATAGGGTTTTGTGTATCTTGTGCTATTAGAATAAGCCATATATTTTGTAGTTTAGTAGAATTATGTGGGAGAATCAGAAGGGTCGCATCTTCCTCTGTTTTTTCACAGAAGAAAATTAATGTGGTATAGTTCATATTGATGCCAAGTACATAATCATATTTCCCTCCTACTTAGGAAACCTTAGCCTTGGAATTTTATGGTAGATGAGCAGATGCATTACATGGGATGTTTTCCAGATTGCTTTTAAAAAATCTGAGTCACTCAGTAGTGTTTGCCATGCAAAGCCCTTTACTCTGTAACAAAGTCCCTAGACTATTTGAATATGCATCATCAAACATGCTGATCAAATTACTAGATTGAATAACAGATTTTTTAGTAAAGTTTGTCTTTCAGGTTGAAGTAACATGAATGTAAAAAAAAATTATGGACTCTAAAAGTGTGCTGTATATATCCACCTGGTTTTGAATAAGGCCTTGCATTTTTGTTTCTTGGAATATGCACAGTCATGACCTACGTGATGGTATCATGAACCAGCTCTGATGATTTGAAAGTTTCATAAACTTAATAATTTGAAAGTGTGGTAAATAAAATGGAGCTGGTGGACAAACTTGGACAAAATTTTAGTATCACTACCACTTTTCTGCAACATTTTCTATTTGCTGTGTTGAGCATCTCTCCGTTAAGCAGGCTGACTTTTGTGGATCCCCTTTTTAAGACTATATAAGACTCCTATGCAAGGAGTCACCACTGGGTGCTGGTCAGCTATGCAGTGTTAGCTCACATGTCCTCATCTTTGAGGAGGTATGTTGCAAGTAATATTAAGAAGCTTACCTTTTGTGGTTGACTTTTGATTCTTACTAGAGTTTACTATGTAAATGCCTTCATGGGCATAATAATTTCAGTGATACTCATATTTTGTCTCATATTCCATTGATTCTCTGAAGATTTCAGTTAAGTTCTGTCTGGTGAAAATTCCATGGTCTGTTATCTTTAGAGAAAGAACTTCAGGACATTTTGTAAGAACATGTTTTTGGTGAACTGTGTGTGCATGAATTTTGGGAACAAAAGAATTATTCAGAATGGTGCATTGCTTAAAACAGCATGATAAGCATGTAGCTAACAAGGAAACTTATGGAATCAAGTTTTTTCTGCAATGTCCATGTACATATAACTCTTCTTTCACATCTGCTTTGTATTTTTGTACCTTTCCAGCACTTCCTGAGCCACAATTCTGATTGTGGTTTTATTAAGTGAGCTAGAAATAGATAGCACTATGTGGAGGTGACAGCAACGTCTGGCTTGCTAACTTTATGATTTTCAGAGATTAAGGACAACTTTTCACTCTGATGTAATGTCATGCTGCTTCCTAAAATAAATAAATAATAAAGAAATGTCTTCAAGGCTGCTTTGTCTGCGAAAGGACTTTATGAAGCTATAACTTTATAGAAATTATTTCTGAGTAAAATGTTAGCAACAAAGAGGCATGAACTTTAGGTATAGGAAAGAAAACCGAATTTCTTAACAAGTGAGGAGTGTTTCATTCATGCTATTTTGATACTTCTGTTAAATGAAAAGCTAAAAGTATTTTATTTGTTTTTTCAAGTTTTTTTTTAAAGAATGCTTGACGATCCACTTAAGAGGTGCAAGTAAACTTCCTTTGTGTCTCTGCTTTATGTCTAACATATGTGACTAGTACTGGAAACTTGCAGCATTCATGTTGCAGACTGGATGCTTTTATGGCTCTACCTGCCTGGTAAAACCAATCACAGCACTGTTCATTGCTGAATTTCACTGTCATGGTTTAAGCCCATTCAGTAACTCAGAACCATGAAGGGATGGGGAGGAGAATTGAAAGAATGTAACTCCCATGGGTTGAGATAAGAACAGTCCAGTAAGTAAGGTATAACACAAAACCACTGCTGCTACCACCAATAATAATGATAAGGGAAATAACAAGGGAGGAGAATACAACTGCTCACCACCCGCCGACCGATACCCAGCCTGACCCAAGCAGTGATCTAGCCCTTCCGAGTAACTGCCCCCAGTTCATATAGTGGGCATGATGTGCTGTGGTATGGAATACCTCTTTGGTCAGTTTGGGTCAGGTGTCCTGTCTCTGCTTTCTCCTGGCTTCCCTCCTCCCTGGCAGAGCATGAGACTCAGAAGGTCCTTGGTCAGAGTAAACATTACTGAGCAGCAGCTAAAAACATCAGTGTTATCAGCGCTGTTCCTGGGTTGAAAGTCAAAAACACAGCACTGCATCAGCTGCTAAGGAGGAGAAAAATGACTGCTACTGCTGAACCCAGGACAATCACAATGACTCGCAAACAACATAAATACTGGAGTCATGCTGAAAAACCTCATTCTTAGTTTTTGAATATTTATCTTCTTCAGTGTTTGATTTTATTCTAATTTATATCTGTTGTATCTGGTGAGGATACCTGCTCTTTTAGAGAGAATGCCTTTCTATGGTGTGCCTTCTCTTGGGATGCTAAACAATCGATAAGACAGAGCTTCGGGTCTTGAAAACAAGACCTAGATGGCTGAGGGATGGGAAACATTGAAGTTAGGCAATAGTTTCCTGGCTCTGCAGCAGCCCACTCTGTGATCTTTTAATTATTTCCCCAGCCTAGGGTAGAGATTATATCCTAGAAATAACATGCTCTTTTGTTTGCTAAATGTTTTTGTTTGTTCTTTAAACTAAACTTATTCCTATAGTGACTTTTTCTGAAAATTATCATGACACCCCACTTCCCTAAATTGGAAATCTTTATTTAATTCAGTAGTGTATTAGAAGTTTGAGAGTTAGTGGCTGTTTTCCTTAGGAGCTTATTGATTTATATATTACAAACTTGTCTGCGTGAGCAAAAGACTTTTTTCTCAAGTTCCTTGGAATAGTAGTATCTCCTATAAACCTTCTGCTTTAAAATTCCTTCTCATTTTGATCACTGAAAGACCATTATTAGTTCTTCTTTTACTCTTATAATATAAAAGCATCTGGGGGGAAGTTAATTAACAGTCTGTCCTTTTCCATATTTGGAGGTTTTTAAAATCTGTTTAGTTCTTGGGGAAAGAATATTTTAAAATAGAATATCGCATGGAAAAACCACCTACAGATATTCTGAGATAAAAGACCTGATAAAGGAGACAGTGATTTTCTGTCTTTTTTGCTTGGGATATATACTAAACATTTCCATGGTGATTAGTGTTTTATAAATGCCAGAGATAAATGGTCACAAGAAACTGCTTCAAACAGCAGTAAGTATTGAAGAAAAGGCTTAAAACAATCCTTCCTAACAGTTTCCCTGTGTGATTCACTCCTTGTAAAATTGCATCTTGCAGGCCTGCCTGACCAAGCTAAAAAGTTTACATTATCTTCTAACCATGTGACACTTACATATTTTCATTTCATTTGAAAATATGTATCACTGTTCAGTGGCTCAAATTACATCAATACATTTTTTATAATGTTGGCAACATTCTTTACCAAAATGTACTCACCGTTCATGGGGAAAACCCATAATATGCCCTGAAGAAATGGAAATTATAAATGACTCCTGCCAGTCACTGGAGATCTGACTGCATGTGCAGCCCAGCCTGGAATCCAGAGTCTGTCTCAGATCAATTCACTTGGTTAGCAGTGCATGTTGCTCTCTCTATGCTATATCTGGCAGGTTACCAATAAGAACAAATCATATAAAGTTGGAATGCTGATATTGTTGGTACCTGTTGAATAAGGTAAAATCTGATTTAAAAACCACAGGCTATGGAAAATTGACCAAATCCTGTACTGCATGTGGTACCTGGGCATTTTTTGAATTTGTACCTGGATGTCAGTGTAACCTGGGAAAGGAAGGTGACAGTCTAGGTACAAGCCTAGCTTGAAGCATTGTCTTTCCTAAAGAGGTGTTTGTCCTGGGTTCAGCAGTAGCAGTTATGTTTCTCCTTCGTGGTAGCTGGTGCAGTGCTGTGTTTTGACTTCCAGCCTGGGAGCAATGTTGGTGAAACCGATGTTTTCGGTTGTTGCTAAGTGATGTTTACCCTGACCAAGGACTTTGTGAGGCTCATGCTCTGCCAGGGAGGAGGGGAAGCCAGGAGGGAGCAGAGACGGGGCGCCTGACCCGGGCTAGCCAAAGAGGTATTCCATACCACAGCACGTCATGCCCGGGGTGGGGGGTAACTGGGAGTTACCCGGAAGGACACGGGCTTCTGGGTTGGACTCGTTTCTTGGCCGGTGGTATTGTATTCTCTTCCCTTGTTATTTTCTCTTATCATTGTTGTCGTTGGTGGTAGCGGTGGTGATTTGTGTTGTACATTGGTTGCTGGACTGTTCTTGTCTCAGCCCGTGGGAGTTGCACCCTTTCGATCCTCCTCCCCTTTCTTCCGGAAGCGTGGAAGAGGAGAGCCCCGGTGAGGGGGGGGGGGGGGGGGGGGGGCTCGATTGTTGTGAGCCCGGTACCACTCACTGGGAGTGAGTGAACAAGTTGCCTGACTGGGTTTAAACCACAACAGTTCTTTTTTGGCGCCCAACGTGGGGCAAGAGGGGTTGAGGTAATGACAGACCTGACCAGATTAATAGTCACTCGTCACAGTGCTGATTTATTGGCTCTCAAGGTTGTTCCTCTTGATCTCACAGTTTCAGTATATCGTATCTTACTTCCATCCAGTATTTGCTGTATTAGTGTTTTTCAAGTGTGGGGCTTGGGCTAAGGTTTTTGTCCCATTGTACTTTATGGTAATGACTTGTAATACAATAGAATCATTGATCATGAAACTGATCTGGCTTATGTTCCCAGTGTGGTCACCACCTTTATACTTTGGGAGGTATATGATGGAGGTGCTTAGCAATTACATATCATTTTTCTCCTTCTCAGGTGCTCAACCTGTGAAGGAGACATCCTTTTACCCTCCCAGTCGTCCCCCCAGACCATTTACATTTGAGAGTTTTGAAGTTTTTGAATGGCCTTTTAATGCTGTTGAGACTTGTTTGCTGATTGTGATGGGAATCACCATGCTGGCATGCTTACAGAGTGTGTTTTGGCTGATTTCAAGAGTTAAGCAGAGTCAGGTTTGGGTCTTGTCTGGGGTCAAACGACGATGTAGGAGGACAAAGAGATTTTCCCTGAGGCTGGACAGCCATGAGTGGCAGGGTGTGTGGGATAGTATTGGCAAGTATCTAGGACAGTGGGCCCCTCCAGTACTTTGGAATTTCACTACCGAACAACTGCAAAATCCAGAAGAATTAGTAAAACACTTAAATGAGGTGTGTGGTCATTCTGGCCATACCAGAGATGGACAAATCACGGCAACGTGCTGGGGCTTGGCCTATGCTTACAGGGCCTTGTTCAACACTATCCAGCATCTTCAAAAGGAAAAGAATGTCGGCGGATCTGAGGGCAAAGCAACAGTCGCTACTCAAACTTTGGCTGCAAAGAACAGCGCGGCTACCTCAGTGGCAAGTACAGCAGCTGCTCAAACTTCAACTGCAACAGACAGTGTGGTTACCCCAGCTCCAAGCACAGCAGCTGCACCACACCCAGCAACAAGTACAGTTGCTACTCAAATCGCAGTGATAATCACTGCAGCCAAACCAGAGGACCAATTCGTACCAATATCAGTTGCCCCTGTACGCAAGAGAACAAGCAAAAAAGAGGCAAGAAGGGTGAAGCGAGATGAAGAAACAATGAATTCACCACCCGGTCCAGAATCTGATCAGGAGTCATCATCACATGACAAAGAAGAAGAAGAAGAGGTAACTTCTTGACCTCGGACCTCAACTGAGCTGTGGAATATGCGAAAAGATTTTACCCGTCCACCAGGGGAGCACATCATCACCTGGTTACTCCGATGCTGGGACAATGGGGTCGATGGTCACGAACTAGAAGGTACAGAAGCCAAGCAACTGGGATCACTTGCTAGAAAAGGGGGAACTGACAAAGCAATTGCAAGAGAGAAAAAGTCCCTCAGCCTTTGGAGGCGGCTCTTGGCAGCTGTGAAAGAAAGGTTTCCATACAAGGACGATGTTATGAGTTGTTCGGCCAAGTGGACTACTATAGACAAAGGCATCCAGTCTCTGAGGGAATCGAGATGATCTATCACATCAAGCCGAATAGCGGGGATACACCCATAGATCCAGATGAAGTTGAATGCACACGACCCATGTGGTGAAAACTTAACGGAATGCACTGTCATCATATGCCCATTCATTGGCAACAGTAACCTGGAATGACATAGTGTCGCTAACAGTGGATGAAATGGTTCATAAACTCCTAGAGTTCGAAGACAATCTCACCCCTTCCATCATCTCAGCTGTGGAAAAACTGTCCCAGGACCTGAAACAATTTAGGGACGATCTATCTGATTTATCCAGCTCCTCGTGTGTACCAACACACATCTCAGCTATTGACAAAAGGCATCCTATTGTTCGAGAGAGGAGGTACAGGAGGTATACGCCACGGACTACCCTATGGTTTTACCTGCTGGATCACAGAGAAGACATGACAAAGTGGGATGGAAAACCTACTTCAGCTTTGGAGGAATGGGTGAGTGAACTGAAGAGGGGAGCAAGGGCCAAGACTGATCGTCCCATGAGAGCTACGGCTTCAGTCTCTGGTGAGCAGTTTCCCAGATGGAATGGAAGAGCTGATTTTACTCCAGCTCCTGTGATAACGAAGAATAATCCCTTTTACCATGACTTAAGTGTTCAACGCTGTGATGACCATTAGAGGGGCCCTGCCTCCAGCCAGGTAGAGGTAGGGGACAATCGGATTTACTGGACTGTGTGGATCGGATGGCCTGGCACATCAGTCCCACAGAAGTATAAGGCTCTAGTAGATACCGGTGCACAGTATACCCTGATGCCATCAAGCTGTCAAGGGGTGGAACCCATCTATATTTCTGGAGTGGCAGGAGGATCCCAAGAGTTGACTGTGCTGGAGGCTGAAATCAGCCTGACTGGGAGGAAGTGGCAAAAGCACCCCATTGTGACTGGTCCAGAGGCTCCATGCATCCTCGACATAGACTACCTCAAGAGAGGGTACTTCAAAGACCCCAAAGGGTACCGATGGGCTTTTGGTATTGCTGCTTTGGAGACTGAGGAAATTGAGCAGCTGTCCACCTTGCCTGGCCTCTCAGAGGATCCTTCTGTTATGGGGTTGCTGAAAGTTGAAGAACAGCAAGTGCCAATTGCGACCACAGCAGTGCACTGGCGGCAATATCGCACCAACCGAGACTCCCTGATTCCCATCCATCAGCTGATCCGTAGACTGGAGATCCAAGGAGTGATCAGCAGGACCCGCTCGCCCTTTAATCGCCCCATATGGCCAGTGCGAAAGTCTAATGGAGAGTGGAGACTAACAGCAGACTATTGTGGCCTGAATGAAGTCACACCACCATTGAGTGCTGCCGTACCGGACATGCTAGAACTTCAGTATGAACTAGAGTCAAAGGCAGCCAAGTGGTATGCCATGATTGATGTTGCCAATGCATTTTTCTCAATTCCTTTGGCAGCAGAGTGCAGGCCACAGTTCGCTTTTACTTGGAGGGACGTCCAGTACACTAGGAACTGACTGCCCCAGGGGTGGAAACACAGCCCTACCTTTTGCCATGGACTGATCCAGACTGCACTGGAACAGGGGCAAGCTCCAGATCACCTGCAATGCAATGACATTATTGTGTGGGGCAATACAGCGGAAGAAGTCTTTGAGAAAGGGAGGAAAATAATCCAAATCCTGCTGAAAGCTGGTTTTGCCATAAAACGGAGTAAGGTCAAGGGACCTGCACAGGAGATGCAATTTTTGGGAATGAAATGGCAAGATGGACGTAGACAGATCCCCACAGATGTGATCAACAAGATAACAGCAATGTCTCCACCCACTAATCAGAAAGAAACACAAGCTTTCCTGGGTGCAGTGGGGTTCTGGAGAATGCACATCCCAAATTACAGTTTGATTGTAAGCCCTCTCTATCATGTGACCCGGAAGAAGAATGATTTTAAATGGAGCCCTGAACAACAAGCCTTAGAACAAATTAAATGCGAGATAGTTCATGCAGTAGCCCTTAGACCAGTCCAGATCGGGCCAGATGTAAAAAATGTGCTGTACACTGCAGCTGGGGAGAACGGTCCTACCTGGAGCCTCTGGCAGAAAGCTCCAAGGGAGACTTGAGATTGACCCCTTGGCTTTTGGAGTCGGGGATACAAAGGATCTGAGGCCAGCTATACCCCAACTGAGAAAGAGACACTGGCAGCCTATGAAGGGGTTCGAGCAGCTTCGGAAGTGATTGGCACTGAAGCACAGCTCCTCCTGGCACCCCGGGTGCCTGTGCTGGGCTGGATGTTCAAAGGCAGGGTCTCCTCTACACATCATGCAACCGATGCTACATGGAGTAAATGGGCTGCACTAATTACACAATGAACTCGAATAGGAAATCTCAGTCGTCCAGGCATTCTAGAAGTCATCATGGACTGGCCAGAGGGCAAAGATTTCAGAATGTCACCAGAGGAGGAGGTGATGCGTGCTGAAGAGGCCCCACCATAGAATAAACTGTCAGAAAGTGAAAAGCAGTATGCCTTGTTTACTGATGGGTTCTGCTGTATTGTGGCAAAGCATCGGAGATGGAAGGCAGCTGTATGGAGTCCTGGACAAGAAGCTGCAGAAACTGCTGAAGGAGAGGGTGAATCAAGTCAATTTGCCAAGGTGAAAGCCATCCAGTTGGCCCTGGACTTTGCTGAACGAGAAAAGTGGCCAGTACTTTATGTCTATACTGACTCATGGATGGTGGCAAATGCCCTGTGGGGGTGGTTGAAGCAATGGAAGCAGAGCAACTGGCAACGCAGAGGTAAACCCATCTGGGCAGCTGCACTGTGGAAAGATATTGCTGCCAGGGTGCAGAACCTGGTGGTGAAGGTACGTCATGTAGATGCCCATGTACCCAAGAGTCGGACCACTGAGGAACACCAGAACAACCAACAAGTGGATAAAGCTGCTAAGATTGAAGTGGCTCAGATGGGTTTAGATTGGCAACATAAAGGTGAATTATTGTTGGCCTGGTGGGCTCATGACACTTCAGGCCATCAGGGCAGAGATGCAACATACACATGGGCTCGTGATTGAGGGGTGGACTTAACAATGGACACTATTGCCCAGGTTATTCATGAGTGTGAAACATGTGCTGCAATTAAACAAGCCAAGTGGTTAAAGCCTCTTTGGTATGGAGGACAATGGTTGAAGTGTAAATATGGGGAGGCCTGGCAGATTGACTATATCACACTGCTGACAACCCGCTAAGGCAAGCGCCATGTGCTTACCATGGTGGAAGCAACCACCGGGTGGCTGGAAACATACGCTGTGCCCCACACCACTGCCTGGAACACTGTCCTAGGCCTTGAGAAACACATTTTTTGGTGACACGGCGCCCCAGAAAGAATTGAGTCAGACAATGGGACTCATTTGCGGAATAACCTTGTAGACACTTGGGCCAAAGAGCATGGCATTGAGTGGGTATATCACATCCCCTACCAGGCACCAGCCTCTGGGAAAATCGAACGGTACAATGGGCTGTTAAAAACTACACTGAGAGCAATGGGTGGGGGAACTTTCAAGCATTGGGATACACACTTACCAAAGGCCACCTGGTTGGTCAACACCAGAGGATCTGCCAACAGGGCCGGCCCAGCCCAGTCAGAACTTTTACATATTGTACAGGGGGACAAAGTTCCCGTGGTGCATATGAAGAATTTGTTGGGGAAGACAGTCTGGGTTATTCCTGCTTCAGGTAAAGGCAAACCCACTCGTGGGATTGCTTTTGCTCAGGGACCTGGATGTACTTGGTGAGTAATGCGGGAAGATGGGGAAGTCCGATGTATACCTTAAGGTGATTTGATTTTAGGGGAAAACAGCCAGTGAACTCAATTGTATGCTGTTGCCTGCTGTGTAATACTTTTATAGCCCATCAACTAGATGTCTTCAGGTCACCAGTGACTAGCCCTGACTTCCCTCCAACCATCATCCCAACAGAGAATGAACTTTGATGAACCGGATGAGTTCCGCAGTAAAGGAACGACCATCATCAGCAGGCAACTACCCAATACTGCACACAGCCTTTCCTGCCCTGAAAGATTGTTACAAGAGATGGAACCTGACATCATGGACTCGGCAGCATTATAGGGATTGGTCCATGCACTAAGAAAATTATCTCTTTCTCTTGGTCTGTGTGTATATGGGTGTATATATGTGGGAGAGCGATGGTATATTGAAAATGTGGGATCTGAGCATGACGTGAATGGTATGGAATAAGGGGTGGATAATGTCCTGGGTTCAGCAGTAGCAGTCATGTTTCTCCTTGGTGGTAGCTGGTGCAGTGCTGTGTTTTGACTTCCAGCCTGGGAACAATGTTGGTGATGCTGATGTTTTCAGTTGTTGCTAAGTGATGTTTACCCTGACCAAGGACTTTGTGAGGCTCATGCTCTGCCAGGGAGGAGGGGAAGCTGTGAGGAAGCAGAGACGGGGCACCTGACCCAGGCTAGCCAAAGAGGTATTCCATACCACAGCACGTCATGCCCGGGGTGGGGGGTAACTGGGAGTTACCCAGAAGGAGACGGGCTTCTGGGTTGGACTCGTTTCTTGGCCGGTGGTATTGTATTCTCTTCCCTTGTTATTTTCTCTTATCATTGTTGTCGTTGGTGGTAGCGGTGGTGATTTGTGTTGTACATTGGTTGCTGGACTGTTCTTGTCTCAACCCGTGGGAGTTGCACTCTTCTGATCCTCCTCCCCGTTCCTCCGGGAGCGTGGAAGAGGAGAGCCCCGGGGAGGGGGGGGGGTGCGGGGCTTGATTGTTGTGAGCCCGGCACCACTCACTGTGAGTGAGTGAACAAGTTGCCTGACTGGGTTTAAACCACGATGGTGTTGTAAATAGAGCTGATCTCTAAACTTGGGAATTGCGTTCTTGGCATTAAATGCACAGTACAAGGATGAGGCTTTTCAAAAGTATAATTTCTCACCAGAGGGATGAATTTCATTCATGCAGGTTAGTTAAAAAAAACAGTTGCTTTGCGTTCCGATCGGAATCAACCTTGAATACTGTGCATAAGTTTTATCTCCTACGTTTTTTATTTCATAGTGGATGTGGTTTCCTAATTTGACATGGTTAAGCCTCTGATTCCTGTTTATTTCTCCTGCGATGACAGTTTTGTATACAAAATTCGGAATTAAGTATCTTTCTAAAAGTCCAGTGTTTCCAGGAGAGAATAAACACTTACATCCCCTTGCTGGTCTCACCATGGTGTGTGGGAACACTTTGCCAGCTATATATGCATCTTATAAAGGAAGAAAATTTTTGTAACTTTGGAGTTCCCAGGTTCTGAATTCTCATTTGTGTCCTGTGCAAAGTAGCAATAGTAACATGAGTATTTCACAATTTGTTTCTTTTCTGTGTTTAATATAATTATTTTTATTGTGAATACCACAGGACTTACAAACATATTCAAAATGTTGTATTTCTATATGGTTTAATCTCTACTAGGTGATTACTGGATTTGAATACTTGTAACAAGACAATCACTCTTTGTGGTCTTCCCGATTATTAAATGTTTGGTATGATCGCCTAAAACCTTGTAAGCCTAAGTTTTTGAGGCAGTAGAAAGGACATAAAAATTGCTTCGTCTCTTTAGATGCCTATGTGCTCTGCATTAATTCATAGAATGGATTTTTTTATGCTAAAGTTTTCTTAAGATATGACAAGTGATTATTTCTTTAAGTATGTACTCTATCCATTATTAAATTGGTTATTCAAATCTCATTTAAAACAAGAAGCCAGATGGCAATATTCCAGTATTTGTTGCTACTAGCAACCACAAACCCCAAAATGAATGATTTTCCATTTTTCACTGTGGATGAGGGGATGTCTTCGTTTTAAATGCAATAAAAACAAGCTACAGTTAAGCAATTGTGAAACAAGCTTGTTATACTAATACTTTATAAAAATAATTCACTGAAACTCTGTTACACTTGTTGATGACCTCATAAAATATATTATTTATTTATAGATTTACTAAATTTGCCACCAATTCTGATATTTTATGTAGAATATTATTGTCATGAAAGGAAGGCTTTTTCTTGTTCATTTGAACCTGCTTAGATTATGAGACTCTAATTAAAAAGATTATGACTATTCTAAGAAAGTATAAGAAAAAAATAAAATTATGAAAGCCTCAGAGCCTAATTTGCTTAATGGCTGATACGTGTGATTGAAGTAAAATCAATGTATATTGAGAGTAAACTTTAAGGTGATATAATAATGTCATTTGAAAAATGACAACTGGCAAAGGAGTGCTTAATGTCTCTTCAGAAGTGTCTGTGATGTAAAAAAAAGGGACTAAACCAATATCTAGAAAATATTGAGAGCCTCACTTCTTAGCATTTGGGAGTCCCATAGCTGACCATTTCGGCTAATTAGCCCCAAAATGACAGTAAGGCAAGGACTACCTGGGTCTCCTCCTTAATGATGACTTGCTGTGTAGCAGTAAAAGTGATGTGAGCACAGCTCATTAATTGGTATCAGAGAAGAGATAATAACAATAATAAAGACAAATATGTAGAAGTAACTTCTTCATTTTCATGCAAGGGGCTGTTTTGCATACAATAAATTTTTTCATACTTTTTCTTATAGCTGTGTAAGACTGTATGGGTATGCTCAGCACTGCAGATAAGAAAGCTGAGCAGTTTAATGATACTTAGCTGAAACTTTGTTTGGCCATCATATTAAACAGCTTTGTGCTTCATTTTTTTTTCTTTGTTACTTCTTGCTTGTCCTTGACTCTCTATGAAATGACTAGTAAATTCCCACTAACTGTGGTACATTGTTCCTTGGTTGCTCTATAGACAACAAAAATGCTGGTAAATGACCTGCATTTCTGTAAAACTGTAAACTTAGTATACATCAGGTATTAAATGTAACTTGAATTATTTCTTAATCAGGATAGCAGATGGGAAGATGGATCCTAAATGGCAAATGTCACTCAGATTGCTTAATGAAATCTAGGTTTGAAGAGGGAGGGGGATAACACCAGGCTTGCTAGAAATGAGCAATGGGGTAACATGTCGCTGTTGGAGTGCAGATCGCAGGCCAACTTAAATGTGTTTATACCAATGCCTGCAGCATGGGCAGCAAACAGGAAGAGCTAGAAGCCATTGTGCATCGAGGAAATCATGACGTAATCACCATCATTGAAACATAGTAGAATGATTTGCATTTGTTGCATGATTGCAGTACTGCAACAGATGACTACAGGCTCTTCAGAAGGGATAGGCAAGGAAAAAGAGGTGGTGGGCTTGTGTTGTATGTCAGGGACTGCATTGACTGCCTTGAGCTCAATGTTGGGCGTGAGAAGGCCGAATGTTTATAGGTGAAGATCAGGGGGAAGGCCAGCCAAGCAGATATCCTGGTAGGAGTCTATTATAGACCACCTAGCCAGGATGAAGCTACAGATGAAGTGATCTTCAAACTGGGACAAGTTTTGTAATCACTTGTCCTTGTTCTCATGGGGGACTTCACCCTACCAGGAATTACAACACAGCAGAGAAGAAACAATCCAGGAGGTTCTTGGAGGGTGTGGAAGATAACTTCCTAACTCAGCTGTGAGTGAGTCAACTAGGGGACATGCCTGGCTAGATTTGCTGTTCACAAACAGAGGACTGGTGGGTGATGTGATGGTTGGATAAAGTGATCACAAAACGATTGTATTTTCAATCATTGGAGAAGTCAGGAAGAAGGTCAGCAAAACCTTAGGCTTCCAGAGGGCTGACTTTGGCCTGTTTAAGAGAATTGGTTGGCAGAATTCCTTGGGAAACATTACTGAAGGACAAAGGGGTCCAGGAAGGCTGGACGTCCCTTAAGAATGAAATCCTTAAGGCACAGGAGCAGGCGGTGCCTATGTGCTGAAAATCAAACTGTCGGGGGACACACCAGCCTGACTAAACAAGGAGGTACTGCTGTAACCCAGGAAAAGAATTTATCACCTGTGGAGAAAGGTACAGTCACCCCATGAAAAGTAGAAGGAT
Organism: Pezoporus flaviventris; assembly: GCF_033815535.1. Lineage (NCBI taxonomy): Eukaryota > Metazoa > Chordata > Aves > Psittaciformes > Psittacidae > Pezoporus > Pezoporus flaviventris. Next base: position 8,331,472 of record NW_026892602.1, on the reverse strand, counting down.
GTTGTTAGGTTATGCAGGGAGAAAGTCAGAAACATCAAGACACAGATGGAACTAAATCTGGTCACTGCCATAAAAGATAATAAAAAGATATTTTACAAATACATTAGCAATAAAAGAAGGGCTAAGGAGAGCCCCCGTCCTCTACTGGATACTAGGGAAAATCTAGTGACTGAGGATGAGGAAATGGCTTGAGGTACTTAATGCTGCCTTTGCCTCAATCTTTAATAGTGACACCAGCCATCCTCAGAGTATCAAGTTCCCTAAGTTGGATGGCAGGGATAGGGAGCTGATTGAAGTCCCCATAATTCAGGAAGAAGTGGTTAACAACCTCCTGCTCCACATAAATGTACACAAATCTATGGGGCTGGGTGGGTTGCACCCAAGAATACTGAAGTTGCTGGCAGAGGAGTTTGCTAAGCCACTCTCCATCATCTGTCAGCACTCCTGGTCTAGTGGGCAGGTCCCTGAGATTCCCGAGGAGGCTGGCCAATGTGATGCCTTTCTACAAAAAGGGCAGAAATCCTGGCACAGATCCTGGAAACTGTAGGCCTGTCAGCCTGACCTCAGTGCTGGAGAAGGTCATGGAGCAGTGACATGGTTTAGAGGTGGTCTTGGCAGTCCTGGGGTAATGGTTGGACTTGATGATCTTCAAGGTTTTTCCAACCTAGTTGATTTTATGATTCTATGCACTAAACAAAGACGTAAAGTGTTGTGGTGAAAGAGGTTAACACAAGAAATGAGATAAAACAGACAAATATGAAAGTATTCTATTTATTCAATTTAACAAGAGATTTTAGTAAGTTAAAAATTCTCAACTAACTTTGAAATAAAATGCATGCTTAATAGTAAACATGCTCAGCCCCATAATCCAGAGACTATTTACACTCTGGTAATTTTAAGAAACAAATATTAGCTTATAAATGCTGTGATGGCAAAATGTGTTAGCATAGATGTTAAGTTTCTAATCAAACATTGCAAAAATTCATTAATCAGTATTTCATAGTTCATTACAGTCCGACTAATTTTTAAATCCTTCATGTAAATTGATTAAATGTCTTCAGTATTCAGATAAATGGGCTTTTGTTTTAAGCAACCTTTACTGTTAAGTCCATATTTCTCCAGGATTGAGTTCTGGTAACATTTGATTGTCATGTCTGACATACTAGTCAGTTGCCATTTCACCCCTTTTTTTCCCCTTTCTCTGTAATCCAAATATCTCATTGAACAAGTGTGAGAAAAATATTCTTAAATCTTCTTTAGACATAAGAGGTCAATAGTTAGAAAGTGCTCCATTATCTGCTGTCATCAGTCAGCAAAGCTTCCTCCCCCCGTAATGCAACTCTTGCTCTTGTTTCAAGTCATATATATATAGCATGCAAGCAAACACCTCAGGCTAGTGATCTAGTCTTATTTTACACAATAAAATACATGTAAAAAATACTCAGGAAGCAAAATCTCAGCTGTCACACTCAAATATGTGTTGCCTTAGTGCATAAGCATATAGAAGGATATAGGGAGGGGTACACTGCCCTTCCTATACACTGAGCCTAACACAGAAGCTCCTGCTCCAAGGCAAAGCTCCCCTCAGTGGAGGGGACCTTCAGAAATAAGAGGAAAGACCCTCATTTTCCTAGAGCCATGTATTAGGTCTCCAGGTTTTACAGTGTTATGAAGACTGTAATAGGAGATTAGTGGAGCTATTGCAGCACAGAAACAAAATGTTTTTTATTAGAGAAATACCACATTCTTTCTCATGTAAACATATAGCAGTTGGTCTACAGAGTGAACACAGAACAGTCTCATATAGTCCAATGTCCAGCTGGAGACCAGTAACGAGTGGTGTCCCTCAGGGATTGGTGTTGGGACCGATCTTGTTCAACATCTTTGTCGCTGACATGGACAGTGGGATTGAGTGCGCCCTCAGCAAGTTTGCCGATGGCAGCAAGCTGTGTGGTTCGGTTGATAACGCTGGAGGGAAGCAATGCCATCCAGAGGGACCTTGACATGCTTGTGAGGTGGGCTGATGCCAATCTCATGAAGTTTAACCATGCCAAGTGCAAGGTCCTACACCTGGGTGAGAGCAATCCCAGGCACAGCAACAGAGAAGAGTATTGGGCAGAGAAGAGATTCAGAGCAGCCCTGCGCAGAAGGACTTGGGGGTGCTGGTCGATGAGAAATGTAACATGAGCAGGCAGTGTGCTCTCGCAGCCCAGAAACCAGCCATGTCCTGGGCTGCATCAAAAGGAGCGTGACCAGCAGGTTGAAGGAGGTGATCCTGCCCCTCTCCTCTGCTCTCATGAGACTGCACTTGGAGTATTGTGTGCAGTTCTGATGTCCTCAACATAAAAAAGGACATGGAACTGTTGGAACAAGTCCAGAGAAGGGCCACGAGGATGATCAGGGGACTGGAGCACCTCCTGTATGAAGACAGGCTGAGAAAGTTGGGGCTGTTCAGCCTGGAGAAGAGAAGGCTGCGTGGAGACCTCATAGCAGCCTTCCAGTATCTGAAGGGGGGCTATAGGGATGCTGGGGAGGGACTCTTCATTAGGGACTGTAGTGATAGGACAAGGGGTAATGGGTTAAAACTTAAACAGGGGAAGTTTAGATTGGGTATAAGGAGGAAATTCTTTCCTGTGAGGGTGGTGAGGCACTGGAGTGGTTTGCCCAAGGAAGTTGTGAATGTTCCATTGCTGGTGGTATTCAAGGCCAGGTTGGACAAAGCCTTGGGTGTCATGGTTTAGTGTGAGCTGTCTCTGCCCATGGCAGGAGGGTTAGAACTAAATGGCCTTAAGGTCCTTTCCAACCCTAACTGTTCTACAATTCTATGATTTCAGAGCTCATACAATGTGAATGTAAGGGCCTGAGGGTTGCCAGCATATATTAAATTCTCAAGCTAAAATCTGCAGAAGCTTGTCTGTCACACAGATAACCATAGTGAAGTCTCTGTATCCAGAAAAAAGGATTTATTTTATGTTTCCTCTTGGGTGTTTTTTTAAAAAATCCTATTATACTTCTTATATTGTGATAATCTTGCCTATGCCAAGATCTCTAGTCCTTCTTTTACAGAAGCTGGATGAAACCTAACAAGTTGCATTCAGCACTTCACAAGACTAGCATTTCATTGTTTAGCATAGCTTTTTTTTAGACAGAATGCTAACAACTAGTTTTTGTATGTCAAATTTTTATTCTGCTTTGGTTGTTTCTTAGGACCTCTGCTATAAGAATCATAGAATAAAGCCCCATAGATATAAACCAACTTGAAGGACTTTTGTGTCTACTTTCCTCCTGATCACTACTGAAAGTATAAATATTTGGTTTAATTGAAGGGAGCTTTGGTGAGTTCAAGGGGGTTTTATGATAAAATTTGACCAAGCTGTTAAAATAAATGTTTCATAAGAATTAGGGAATTGCTTGGAATATCTGAACTCAGATGCTTAGTCTCGTCCCTTGCTGGAATTTGGTGCACAGCCAATTCCAAGAGCAGTCAGAAAGTGGATTGGCATTTTGATAGAGCTGACTAAGATTTGCAGGGACAGAAAGGCATTCTCTGTTTCAAACTTCTCCTCCTGTGGACTATTTGATGTTAGTAGTAAAATTTCATTTGTTTCCTTTCATATCATTCTAGAGAAAAAAAAAAGTCTAGAAAAGAACTGTTTCATGTAAATTGTTTTCCACTTAACAGATTCCAAATTACACTTATTTCTCGAATGTTACTCCTAGGAAGCATTTCATTTAACAAAAGAATAAATCTTTCAGAAAACAATTACATATAATACTTCTATGCCTCTCTCTGTGGTTTCTGAAGTAAATTCTCCTTTATGGTTTGCAAATTTTAATTCCAGTGGTAGTACTTTTTTCTTTAAGCAGCAGCCTGATCAGTAACTGTGCAATAGTATGTGTTCCAGCTTCATTTCCTTTAGTAATTTCATAGCAGATGCCTTCAGTAAAGATACTCTACTTACAAGTATAAGGTAGGCAGAATACAGAGAATAGGCCTTCTGGTTACTGGGAGAGACACCAACATATGAAACAAAAAAAAATACTGAAGCAATATGTACTTTTTCTTAGCTTTTATGAACATAAAGTTTTGAAACAATTTATCCCTTACTTCAGTGATATTTGTGTCTTTCATAAATCATATTTACATATGTTTTATGGAAAAATAGCTCCCCTTACTGCTTCTGTAATAAAAGTCTTTGCAAATCTGCTCCCTAATAAATTTAAAGTAGATGGCCACATCTTTTTTGAAAGTCATAAAGGGGAATTAAGTGCCCATCTCCCATTAACTTTTGATGATGCCTGAGAAAATCTGCCAGAAGATTTCTCACAGATGCCTCTAAACCCAGTGGCTGTGAGTTTAGTTTGATTTTAAGAGTAAGAAATTTGTCATGTTTCACACTGTTTTTTTGCCACAGGAACTTTGTTTGGTAATGTGCCAATGCCTGACACTATTTAAAAGATTAATTTATTTATTGGAAATAAATATTATTGGAAATAAAATTTAAAAGCTGAGGATGCTTTACCTTTGGCAATACTGACTTTTATAGCACTATAGATAAAAATAGATAAAATTTTTATAGATAAAAATTTTAAAACCTATGACTTCTGAGATGTCGTATTGTGGAGCCCTCAATGATATGCATACAAGTTCACTTCCACAGAATGATAGTTGTCCCCCCAAGCAGCACTTTGTGGCAGTAGCCATTGCCAATGGAGGTCATCCCCATGAAAGAGGAGTTATGTCACTTGTATACTAGCTTGTCCATTTATATGTTGTGTGCCTATGGCAAAAATTGTTTCCTATGTAGCCTTTTTGGTCCTTTGGTGCACTGTACCATGCTCTTGTGTGGCATTTATGTGCAATAAAAGAAAATAAAAGAGAGATGATATTTACGAAAGAAAACTTTAATGTGGTAGTGGTCATGGGAGCAATACACGGCTAAATAAAGCTATATTCCCAAAAACCAGTTTGACACTGTCCCACACGATATCCTTGTCTCTAAATTGGAGAGACATCAATTTGATGGATGGACCACTCGGTGCATAAAGAGCTGGCTGGATGGCTGCTCGCAAAGAGTTGTGGTCAATGGCTCAATGTCCAGCTGGAGACCAGTAACGAGTGGTGTCCCTCAGGGACTGGTGTTGGGACTGGTCTTGTTCAACGTCTTTGTCGGTGACATGGACAGTGGGATTGAGTGCGCCCTCAGCAAGTTTGCCGATGGCACCAAGCTGTGTGGTTCGGTTGATACCCTGGAGGGAAGGAATGCCATCCAGAGGGACCTCGAAACACTTGTGAGGTGGGCTGATGCCATCTTCATGAGGTTTAACCATGCCAAGTGCAAGGTCCTACACCTGGGTCGGAGCAATCCCAGGCACAGCAACAGAGAAGAGTATTGGGCAGAGAAGAGATTCAGAGCAGCCCTGCGCAGAAGGACTTGGGGGTGCTGGTCGATGAGAAATGTAACATGAGCAGGCAGTGTGCTCTCGCAGCCCAGAAACCAGCCATGTCCTGGGCTGCATCAAAAGGAGCGTGACCAGCAGGTTGAAGGAGGTGATCCTGCCCCTTTACTCTGCTCTCATGAGACTGCACTTGGAGTATTGTGTGCAGTTCTGGTGTCCTCAACATAAAAAAGGACATGGAACTGTTGGAACAAGTCCAGAGAAGGGCCACGAGGATGATCAGGGGACTGGAGCACCTCCCGTATGAAGACAAGCTGAGGAAGTTGGGGCTGTTCAGCCTGGAGAAGAGAAGGCTGCGTGGAGACTTCGGAGCAGCCTTCCAGTATCTGAAGGGGGGCTATAGGGATGCTGGGGAGGGGCTCTTCATTAGGGACTGTAATGATAGGACAGGGGGTAATGGGTTAAAACTTAAACAGGGGAAGTTTAGATTGGGTATAAGGAGGAAATTCTTTCCTGTGAGGGTGGTGAGGCACTGGAGTGGTTTATTCAAGGAAGTTGTGAATGTTCCATTCATTGCTGGTGGTATTTAAGGCCAGGTTGGACAGAGCCTTGGGTGGCATGGTGTAACATGAGGTGTCTCTGCCCATGGGAGGGGATTTGGAACTAGATGATCTTAAGGTCTTTTCTAACCCTAACTATTCTATGATTATATGGAAATGCTGATAACTTTAGCTAGAAAGCTTATTTAACCATAAGGAAGATGAAACTTTCCAAATATCCCCTCCTTTTATTAAGAGGAGGTTGAGATTGTTTGCAGAAGAGATATGAATACCACGGAGCAGAGAATATCAGTTATCCCAAAATTAGTGATTTTCTTTGACTATAATATGCTTGTTTCAGATTATGATATGATACTCTTTCATTACTACTTACTAGTGCATTTTCAAATTCATGCGTGCTGTTTGTTTTATTGTGTGTTTTTTTCTTCCCTCACCTGACTTTAAATCTATTAAACTGGTAAACAGAGAAAATCACTTAAATTTGCCATATGAGCAGTGCCTATTAGCTTGATTTGAGTTAATTTACTCTGGAAGTTGAAGTAAACTATAAGTAGTTTGTAGCAAGTAAAACGAAGATAAACTTTGTGATTGAATGACCTGAATACTTTTTATTTGATCTAGATTGGGTAAGAGGAACTACATATCTAACAAAGAATTTAAGGAAAAATTAAGAGTCTTTAAATTGAAACTATTTCTTGTAACTGAAATAAGGGATGCTTTTGAAAATATTGTCAATATGCTAATCAGAATTATTTTAAAAGGTTTTTAGACTTTGAACCTAAACACCTAACATTAGACAAGGGGGGGTAGTAGCTATGTAAATCCAACTTGAGTTGCCATTATTAACCATTAATCTTAAAATAGATGAATCCATAGACACTGGAATCATACACTGGTAATTTAATAAAAATGTATTAGACTTGCTAATAATATTCTACCAAGGGCTGTTTTAAGCATCTAAAAAAACCACAGACTAACTCATACTAATAACATAATTTTAGCCAGTATCTTGGTTTGGGGAAATATGTTTTATGCTGCAGAATTTGAAAAGATAAAAATATTTAGAATGTTCTCTGTATGCTTCTATTGTATTTTTACTTTATTGCCTGTGATTTCTACTTTTGACTAGCTAATGGGAATGTATTTTTTTCTCTGTATTGCTATTACCTCTTCCTGCTACTTTCCAGGTCACTAATTTTTCTGCTTAGAGTTCATTCTGCTTAGACCGATATGCTGTCTCTTTTAATGAGGTTATTTCTGGGTTATTAGCCTTCCTGTTATATGATACCTTATGTGAAAGATCTAATTGATGTAAATCAAACATAGCTTGCAGAGAAAAATCAAAATGATCCTTTAGATGTTTTGTAGGTTCATGTGTATCTCAAATTTTGTAGTTGAAGCTACCTTTTAGACAAGAAGGTTATATGTGGCTAATAACACAAATCTTTTTTTATTCATACATTAACAGGTTCAAAGAGGTGGAAATTGAAGAAATGCATTGGCATTTTGGTTTGCTGAATAAGCTTTAGATGGAAATTACTCTGAAAAGTATTTAGTGGGAGGGGTTTAATTGTACAGTTCAATAACCTCAGTAACATTTTTTTTTATTAAAGCATTCTTACATAAACCATTAAGCTTTAGGTTAATTTTTACTGTTATTTTTTGGTTATATTTCATAACAGAGATTGGAAATAAAACTAAGACTGTGTTATATCTTGTTAATACTTTTAAATGGATTACATGTGCACTGTCTTTTTACAATGATTTTGTTGATAATTTTGCAGTCAAAAGGATTGTGTTGATATGTTACACGTATTAAAAGCATGTTGTTTTCTAGTCATTTTGCTTGTGGCAATCAATAGTGCCAAAGGGAATCATGTGACTTTTGTATATACATTATAATTATATAAAATGAAATGTGATTTATTCTTTTTCACACAATCTTTCCCCTCCTTTGCGGTCTGTTACTTGTCACCTGAACTGAAAAGTCCTGGTTTAAAGATACATGAGTGACCTTTATGTATCGCAATTTATATTCTTCTATACTACCTATGCATGTTTTACATAATATACACACAAAATGCATGCTGTTTTTGAGAAAATATCTGGCACAATAGACCCCAATTTACCTAGCTGTGACTATTTAGATATGTGTTGGAACTTAAAGTTTGTTTTGCCAGCTGTTGAGGGTTTTTTATTTGCCTATATTTAAGGGAGGGAGTATATAGCACTGTCAACTTCTGCTGCCATACCTTAGTTCGATTCCACACATATACAAATTTTCTTTTCCTGCAGAAAACTGTGTCAAAAATCCTATTTTGATCTGCTTTGCAGATCTATAATGAAAGACAGTCTATAATAAAAAAAAGCCTTTCAAGCTAATACGATACATTTTGTTTTGCTTTTGCTGTTGCTCACAGCTAGCGAACTATCCATTAGCATCTCTGAATCACTAGAATAATTTTATTTCTTAAGAACTTGAGAAAATTCCTGCCTTTGAGAGATACAAACACAATAAAATGTTGGAGTGTTTACTAAAGCTCGTGCTGATCTTCTGAGTGTGCTTAGAGTCAATGAAGTACTTTGTAGGAACCTTAGCGAGCCTAGACGGAGTTGTGTGTTTCTGGAAATTAATTAAACATACTTCTGTATAGACTGTATGTTTTCAGACAAAACTTCCTAGTGAATTTTTGATTAACAATAGATTGAGAAAATATGGTGAATAAAAATATAGATCATAGAAAATAACATCAGCCTAAGCAATGAATTCATATTTTTTTCTTGTTCTCAGTGAATACAGAAGAAATCATAACAGTTCAAGTAGAGACATTTCCTTTCTGAAGGTGAGTTAGCATATATTAAATGACAGAAAGAAGATGATAATGACAGGTAATTTCTAAGAAGCCAGAATTTTGTGGTTGTCGAAGAAGGCATGCAAGTGAAGTTAGATGTGTCAGGTTCTAATCTGGTGACTTCTAGTACACCATTTGGACATTACAGATTTAAATCAAAGACATTAGTTTCACTGACATAGTTTTCCCAAAAGTCACTGCATGGTTCACAAAGTTTCAAAGTATTGACATCATTGTTTAAGATGTTTAATTTGAACTAAGAACCTCAAAGGAGAATAACAAAAGACCTAGGCAAACTGAATTTAAGAATAAGATGGAATTTTATAATTTATTTCTGTGTAAACTAGGAAGGGAAAAAAAAATAAAAGCAATATCTAGAATTTCCTCCATAACAAAGTGGATCCAAAACTGCCAACTGTAATCTTGATCCTTAGATCTTTTCTTTTCCTGGAAACCCATAGTCTTGTGTTCAGGATCCTTACAGGATTATCTGGTTTAGTCTTATGGGTTGAGCATGAAATTGTTCCGAAGGTTACATTGGGAGTAGAAATTATTTAATCCTAAATTGTATCTCTCAATTTCAGCTATGTCCAGGCCACAGTAACTTGTGCTTTGGATGCTATCAGGAATTCAGATGGTTCAGAGTCCTCTGGCATGTGTTGCCCAAGGTATCTGAGGGGCTTTTTGAAAACTCGGATGAACTTGAGCAGAGATGACTAGAGCAGTGGCACTATAGCAGTGCCATGCCCAAAGCTGCATGTGCAGAATAAGTCAGAAATTCAAGCTGTGAGTCTTGCAGAGAATTTGGTCCCTAAATGTTGCTGTAGCAAGTGGTACTCTGTGTGGAAGCTATTATTAACGTGCACCAGTGCAATGCTGTTGAAACTGCTTTTGTTCTACATTCCTAGTTAGATAGAGCTTGCCATTGAAGAAGGAGACCTCTGCTACATGGCTTTGAACGATGCATCATTGAACAGCACAGTTCTAGGGCTGAACAAGAGCCCAGGATCAGTTTTGGTCTAGGAAGACCAATACATCTGCAAGGCCTCAAAAGCTGAAGTCCTTGTAAGAAACACTGTATGTTTATGTTTTTCCTTAAATTTGAGCTTGCCAGGTGTATCATTTGCAATATAACAAAGTAAATACTTTCTTTCTCTGTTAGTCCTTATGTTTTACTGACTTCAGCAGCTCAGTTCTGTTTAGCTGTGGGCTGCTTACCCACGACAAGTAACTGAAATGTATGATAGTCCGAAAACAGCTTATTTGTCAAGCTCTGTTAATACTAAAGTCTACCTGATGAGATATTATTTTAAGAGCAATATATTGGTAACAGAAGTTGTGGTAAAATGCTGTGAGAAAATGGGAAGTTTATATTTATACGATAAGTGAAGCAGTTAATTTGCATTCTTCTATATAGTTTGTACTGCTTGCACACATCTGAATGCAGTCACACAACTGCTGAATGCTGTTAAAGTCCGTGCACTGCTAGGTGATGGAAGACAGCCATTATAAGACTTACAAAGCCCATTTCCATAATTTTTCTGTCATAAGGCAAGTGAGTGGCAAACTGTTCCCCCAGCTAGCCTGTTGGGAGAACAATAAATGTATCTGAATTCATCCATAAAGTGCACCAAGCAAAAAAGTTTAAAGTGGCAATTATTAGCTTGTTTGGCTAAAGTTTAACTGAAAACAAATGATGAAGTTTTTAGTGTTTTGTGTTTCTTTTACTTGTGCTATTAAATTAATAGTTAACATTTGGCTGATATTAGAGTTTGGGTAGTATTAACATTTGGGTCAAGCAACATAGATTTATTTGCAATTTGTATATGTGTGTGGGAAGATGATATGACTTGTTCTTTCCCTTCTACACTTTTCTGATTTGTACTGAAAAAGTAATGAGAAACAAAAGTAGGATTGGGTTGTTTTTTTTTTATTCTGTAATAATTCTTGCTTGAATTCCTTAGATGTTTCATTATCTCCAGTATTGAAGAGCCAGCTTGTTCATAACTCACTGTCTGCATTTGCGGGACCTAAGCCCTTTTCACATCCTTTGAAGTAATAGCCACTAGCCATCCCAGTTTATCCTGTAGAGTGGTGCTGAGCAGCCAGGGTGGTACGATGTGCTGCTGTTGCTGTCTTGCCCTTGCAGCTCGTAGCAGCCAGCAATAGAAGTACAACAATATCCCGTCAGTAGAGATGCCATAAAGATATGCTAGATTTGGCTGTCTGCCATACATGAAAGATAGCATCCAGTCAAAGCATATGTCTCCCACTCTGTATACTTTCTCTGTTGTCCTGGGCTCACAGGAGACCCACTGCTGCTTCTGGTTTTGAAGCTATGCAGAGATGACATTGTGCTAGCACAAGTCTCGTAATGTGCAGCAGTGGCAGTGTCAAATAACTTATGTTGTGTGTTTTGCCAAGATTAAGAATTGAGGCAGTTTTTTATAGCAGAAGGATCTAATTGCATACCCTCACTGGGGTAGACCTTTTTTGCGAAGACAGCACAGACGCTTGAAGCTCTTTATAATGTAGCAATATTTGGCTTTGTTTTAAATCAACAAAAAAAACTATTTCCTTGCATTTATATTCCAGTCCTGGATATGTGCAATTGCTGTAGTGCTCTGGGTTTAAATGAGCAGAGGATCTGTGAGGTTCAGACACTTGGAGTTTGAATCTTGCTGAAGGAGAAGGAGTGTGATAATTCAGGGAATCCGTTTCCTGTACTAGGAACAGCAGTAGGTGAAAGTAGGTCTTTGGGTTGATTAAGTGTCATAAAGTTCTGGGCATTTGGAAGGAATCCTATTTCAGTCAGTTCTTCTCAAGGAAAAGTTTATCTTCAAATTCAGGGTGTAATAGGGTGTGTGTTTATGAGCTGTTTAAAATGCGAAGGTGTTGGTTCAAATGTCTCAGGTCTTCAGAGTTGACTGGTGAATCTTTTTTATTTTGCTTGGACACAAAAGAAAGGAAGTTGCTTACCAAATTTATGGAAGTGCTTTAACATTTGCTTTTTCAGGTGTGTGAAGTGGCTGGCACTTCCAGGTCTGTATCATAATCTAATAAGCCTTTATTTCAGAATGGTCTTTAAACCACTCTTTCTGAGTAATTTAAACTGTTGTATTTGCCTGCATGTAAAAGATGGATAATACTAGCATTCACCTGGGAACTATCTTCATTAATAAATTCAGATGAGATTCCATTCACTCTTTACATCTGTGCTTGATATGGAATTCTTCAGGTGCAAAGTTGAAATGGGGGAAAGAGGAGGAAAAAAGAACATATAACTTCATAGTAGAATTTTTTTCCCTTTAGTTTTCTGTTGTTTTGTGATATACCACTTCATATGATTGTTCACTCTTACTGCAGCACCAAAACTAGTTTTTCAACAATTTCTGTTAATATCAAGTATGAATATTGTTTTTCCTCTGTTGATAATAATTAACTTCTATAGAGATCACCTTGAACTTGGAAATGCAGGCCATGTTTCAGAACTGGGATGTATAGAGTGTGCATCTGTCTTTTCATTTATATTTCACAAATTTATGAAATCCTGGGAATTCTATCTCAGTACTTCCGTAATCTGTGTATAAATGAAAAAAGATAGAAAGGCATCATCTGCCTGTTCATAATTATAATACTAGAAATCTAAGAAGCCTCATCCATTGCTCATCTGTTTAGAGCAAGATTTAGTAATGTGGAACAACACTGAAGATCAGGTACCTTTCTTTTGTTCAGTCCTCTACATAGCAGAAGCATCAGTGCTAAGACTTTTCATTTTCTGATCTGTGAAATTGCTTAGCTTGTGGTTAAAATGCCTTTAATCTCAGGAATGCATATCCTTCTCCAGTCAGGTAGCACCTCAGTGCCAAAGTGGAGCTTTGGAACACCCTTGTACTGTGTGTTGTATTGCTCTGTATGTAGAATACTGCACGTTGTGCCTGTCTTGGCAGTAAGCCCCGTGGGAACCCTCCTAGGGAGACAATGCCATGAGTAATCTGGAGAGACTCAAGAGTTAGTTCTCTGACTTCAAGCATTGATTTGCCAGCTAGAATTTTGTTCAGTCCATGCATGGTGAGGACACCAGGCAAAGCCGTTCTCCTCTTCCAACATGCTGAATTTCATGAAAAAGGTAAGAATTAACACTTTTTCACATTTGGTTGAAATTGGCCAAAGGCTTGCCACCTCAAACATGGACAACAATGGTTGCAGAGGACTTGCTTTCTTAAGGAGAAAGGTTTCTGCCTTAGTGAGCTTGGGAACTAGAGAAATATTCCTAAAACTTTAGAAAATTATCCTTATTCTGCAACTGATGAAAAAGTGATCAGTACACTCACCTCCCTGCCCTGAATCTGTTATAGAATGGACAGATGAACTATCTGGCAAGCACGTTAAGTGTTCAAGTGTTTTAGAACTTCAGAGTCATCAATTTTGGCTTCACCTACTGATGATGAGGACTCGTGACTGTCATGTGAAAGTAGATTCTACTTTCATTAAGTTTATAAGTATAATAATGTGAATATTTTTTCTCATTAATTTTTGACTGCTTTCTATCAAAGATATTGAATGCTGCATGCACCATGAAGCCAACCAGTTCTGTATCCACCTACCACTGGAATATTACAGATCAATTTAGCAAGAATGTTAACAGCAACCATTTTTATTCCCCTTGCTCCTTTTTAAAATCCCAAAAGATGAATTCTTATGTAGTCAGTTCAACATGTAGATGACCGATTTATGTTGTAATTCCTAAAACAGTGTGCTTAGAATTTATGCTAGCTACAGCTCAACAGTGATGGGCATTCTCTGTTTTTCTTACATGCGTTCTGGCAGGAAACATTATTCTTTTTGTTTAACCTGTTTTTCTAAGATAATTAATTTGTATGTGGAGCTTTCAAACAGATTTTAATTAAAAGTTAGATTTATGCCAAAATCTTTCCTGGGATCCTGGGTATTCTTTCCGTTTTATATGGTGTGTACACTTTTTCAGAATGCTGCAGTAAACCCACAGTCATGTAAAATGTCCTGCAACTCTCAGAGATACCCTGGGAAAGTCGATTCCACCTACAGTTTTAACCAGATTAGATTGGTTTGTAAATTGGTCTGGAATGTGAATTTCCTTCTCTGTTGTAGTCTTTTGTTAAAAGCTATCTTTACATCCATGATAGAACTTTTCTTTAAAAAATAAAATACTTAATTTCATTAATCTGTTTAGCAATACCAATATAATGAGCCATAATATTGATTTTTTTACTTAGGATTTAAAATCTCTATTTCTTTCCACAGAATTAAATGCTTCAAACTGATACTCAGCCTCCTTACAGTCCCATCTTTAATTTAGTTGTTATAATTAGGCATTAACTGGTGTCGGTGGTATAGCTGGTTACAAGCCATTCTGCTCTGCTTGTCTTGATTATCACAGTTTAGATGTAAAGTAAATTAGAATGAAAGACTATACAGTCCAATTACAGATAAAAGCAGCAAACTCTACTGCTGTAATTAGATGCCAGTACTATTTTTCTTAGATTTTCTATCTCTGAGGGCATTTCTTGTAGCTACTTTGCTGAAGCTAATGCTTAAAGATTTTAGAAATGCTATGTGTCTTTGTGGCATCATCTTTTCTCCCTAAACTTTAAGTAGCCTGTTAGAAGTGCAGGATCTGCATCCATATATTCCTTGTTCATGACACATATTTCTTTCAAGATGATGTAATGTTTTATCCATACTGTGAGCATATAGACCTTGGTAAGCAGGAGAGTGAAATAGTTAACATCTATGTCTTCAAATCTTTCCACTGGTACCAGCGAGGAGGTATCTGCTTTTTGCTAGAATGCAAAATAATATCATCTGTTTGTCCTCTGTCACAGCAGAGATAAGAGTGGCCATGCTGAGGCATGCTGTCTTCCACCTATGTGACTTCTTCATCAGAGGACATTCACCTTAACAAGTCTGCTGTGAACCTGAGTCTCTGGTGTACTTAATTGACAGTCAAATGTTTTAAACAGCACCTCCTAGAATTATTCATTAAAAAGAGTCTCTGCTTCAAAGAGTTCATGGGATAAGGGAACACAAAGACACTTAGCAGGCAATTGACTGAAAGTCATATAGTTTCCTGGCTCCCAGTCCAGTATCCCACAAACCAGCTTTTGTTAGCATTCTAAGAAATCTTTATAAATTTGCACACAAGTATCCATAAGAATAGCAAAAAAACCCAATGCAGGTTAGATTGGCTTTGATGTCATTTGTGGGAAAGAATCCCTTTGTCCTTGATGAATCGCAAAAAAGCTCTAGATCTGAATTCACTGAAATGTAATGAAGCAGACAAGAACCATTTCATCCTCAGCAAGATGTTCACTGTAAATATGTTATTTTTGGTACTTTTACCAGTAAAGACAATGCAGACAGTTATGTTAAGACAGTCTGTAAATGCAAGGAATACTTTATGCCAGCAAAAAAATTACAAATTCTACAGTATTAGTCCTGAAGTCCTTGAAGCGAAAAAAGTACTTTTCACATAATTTACAAAAAGCCTGGTGTTTGCTATAGCTGATCAAAAGCACCTCATAGAATAAGTTTTGTACTGAGAAACTGTAAAGTTTTGTTCTGTAGTGGGAAAAAAAATCCGTTAACATGTTGGTGGAACACTGCATCAAAACATTTGGCTTCAACCATTTTGTTTTGACAACGTTGTTTCAAGTAATTCCAAAGCATACTAAATATTACAGTTAGTGACTATTATTATTATATGTGTTATGCTATATTTGATATTTATTATGTACTCAATATTTTACATGCTACAAAATCTGAAGTTATTTGAATCAGAGTAAGATTGTTTAAGAAATATTGTCTTCATATGATTTTTTCGTGGGGATAATATTTTAATAGTAAATAAAACAATTGCTGTTTTGCAGCAATTTCAATTAATTTTTAAAAGTGAAATGCTCAAAATTATAGTTATTGAGCAGTTGTCTAGCCCTTTAGCAACTGGTGTTATGTATTATATGTCACCGAGTCTCCAAAGGGTTATTCTGTAAAGTCATAAAATATCATTTATACACGATAAAACTTTCAAATTAGTACAAATTCTTATCAGTAAGAGAGAATGAAAGAAATTATCCCAAAGAAATAAAATGAGGAGCATACTGTCCAGTATGTGTGAAATTATCCTGACTAGGATACAGTCCAGCTGCTTGGATTTTAGGTCAGCCTCACATACTCTTTCAGACGCGAACTAAGCCTCTGTAGCAGAGCTTGGGAAGAGGGCTGTGCTACTAGTGACTGAAATGTCAGCTACAACTCTTTCACACCACTTGAATGACATACTTGAAACATCAGACCTCTATATAAGAGCTCCACAATGGACTTTCCATTGTCTGAAGAACTTGTATCACTATAGAAACAGGAAATCTAAAGAAATTTTTTGTGAGTATCATAATATTAGAGACCTTTATTGGGGTGATGTTATAGCTGCTAGTAAAAGAGATTTAAAAAACATACTGTATTATCAGTGTTTCTCTCTTACCTGCTGTGTTTGAGAACCATTTTAATGTACCAGTAAAGTGGGAAAGGCTCATGTTATTTGATTCTCTGTGGTAAAGTGTATTGGTAATTTGAAGGAAAATGATAATCAAAAACCATTTAGTAAGTTTAATTTTTCAAATCAATGTTAAAACTTCCTGTTTCATAGCAAACATACAGAAAAATTATATATGTTGATTTAAAGAGATTCAGTTTTACTTGATTAATTTTCTGAAGATCATTTAAGATGTAAGCAAAGCATATATTTTCTCATGAAACAAAATTGGTGTGACCCCTCGCTAATTTTACCTAAGATTACTTTGGTGTAATTATCACAGCATACAATTTAGTCTGCTTCTGAAAAAAAAAAAAAAAAAATTGTTCATGGGTCCATAAAACTCTTTAAAAATTGCTTAATGAATAACTCAGCCACGAGTATGTCTTACAGGATAAGAATTGCTATTAAATATGTAGAACATGAAGATGCAATATATGTGCATTGTACATTGCAAACTTCATATAAAACCAACTCCCCAGGACACACTGCAATGTGGAAAAATAGCATGAGGTCACATAAAGAAAGACCTTATCTAAACATGTCAAGCTGAGGTACGATGACATCTGCAACCTAAATCCTGATATTGCCTGATTTCTGAAGGTTTGGATTTTCCACCTTACTATTATCTTAACATGAAGTTGGGTTTTCTTTCATAGATGGTGGTTTTTGTTTTTTAATGATAGCGGTGCCATCATTCATATGTAGGGTTTTGGACTGAATTACGTACTAATAGCTAAGGTAAAGTTTGGCCCTCCAATGGGTTATAAATAGCACCTAAAACCAGCCTGGGATTTTAGGGAAGTGCAGTCAACATGGGTTTTGTATTGTATCTCCACAATTAGAGGGAAAGGTTTATTACCCTTTTCATTTAGCAAGAGCAACTTGAGTCACCTACATGTTAACCAACGCATTTTCTGTAGCATCTATCAACATATTAGCGTGATGTTAAAATATGATTTTTCCTCTTCCACAACCTTTTTCCTTAAACCACTTTTATAACTTGAAATCTTGTCATGATTACCTGCTGCCAAAGTATATTAAGGAACTTGTTTCCACTGCCAATTTATAGCAGGAAAAATGTACATGAGCTTCAAAATATTGTTTCTATTCTAATTTTTGTCAGCAGTTTACAATAAAGTCTTTTGGGTGAGATTTTCAAGATACCTACAGTATTAGCCAAACTAGCATTACTCATAAAATTCCCTTTATCTTTAGCGGGCAAAAGATAAATGATGCATATTTTTTAAAATCCTGCTGTCACTTATTGTAATATTTTGTGTCTTCATAAGGTCTTATTTCATTGGTTGCCATATAGTCTCAAGAAACCGTCGTCTTGTGTACAACTCGATATGTCTTTCCCTAGTAAACTAATGGAGTACCTTTTGGCAACCTTCCAACTAATAGTCTGCTCCAGATGGCATTGCTTACAACTTCTAAGAAACACAGGAACAGGCAGCAACTGCTTTATTCTTTTTGTCAGATAAACAATACGTGTTTTGGTAGGTTGGGATGTGGTAAAAATAAATCAAGATTCATGAGAATGAGCAGTAAACTGAGTTCATAAGTGGAAATATTCAGCTCTGACTATCAAGTTCAGAAAGAAACTGCAGATAATATCTTGTGGAAAGCAAATAGTAGACTCAGTTTCTAGCCTGTCTTCTCTGTAGGGAAAACAGCTATGTTCTAAAAGAAATGGTGCCTTTTGGTGACAAAACTACCTGTGGAACTGTTTAGGTCGTAGTTTAAACAGTTCCACAGCTCAGATCTTTTGGCATTTCACCTGTCAGATGTCTAAGCATGGTATATTGTGATGCAATAATTGTGTACACTATGATACAGGATGAAATTGTTTGGAAAAACAAAACTTTCTGTTTGCTTAAGTACTGCTGCATTCATCGTGGTTTTCAAAGAGGTCAATTCTGGGAGTACACTTAGCAGTTTGGATTTTCCTGCTTGTTTATTCCTTGTATACTGTAAGTAAAGATTTATCAGCAGTTCATGAGAGTTAAACCCAGAAAAGTATTGTTATGAGTCTATTGTATGGAAAACAATGGTATAATTGAGATTATTTGTCCATTTAATGGGACGAGTCACAATACCAGTAATGTTAATTCTACTATCTTTAATTCTTTGTTTTCTTTGTATGTGCTCAGTGCACATCATTTTATTGGTGTGTCAGAAACACTCAAAATATCAGTAATTAATCTTTAGTGGTACTGAGTATTCTATTAGCTGTGAATAATAACTTTTACTTTCACTAGAGGTTTTTTTTTAACCTTTTTGGAATGAGTATTGTACTCAATTAGTTGCAGTGAGGAGAGAGATACAGAGATAAACTGTAGCCATGGGAAAGTTACTATAAACAATCCAGATCAAATATTTAATTGGCATAGACTGGCCTTGCTCCATGTTTTGTATGCAATTATAACTACCTTCCTGGCAACTAGATTTTGCCCTTGCAGCCAGTAATTTGAGATTTTTTCCCTACAGATGTTTTTTCTCTATGTACTAGATGACTGCAAGATTTACAACTGGACAACTATCAGGCTCAGGGACATCCTTTTATGTTTGCAATAGCCAGTCCAAGAACTAGTCTTTCTGGAGATACGGCAGAGAAGGATTATATGATACTTTCTGATTACATAAACATCTACCTGACTGAGCAAAGAATTAAGCTCCATCCACTGCATCTTTATATTTTAAGATCTTATGTTTGCACCTTTCTACAGAATTTAGTGGCAACATTCCTATAGAAATTACAGTGGAGTCAAGAGTGGTGTCTAAAGTTTTTTCTCTCTGTCATCCCACATGTTACTTTCACCTACAAGAATGACAGTCATGACTATTTATGTTGGAAACTCTACACTTAGGTCTCTGTGAATTTACACTACCCAAATATTTAAACAAGTGCTTTTAATATTTTACAGTCTTTTAAATATGAAATGGAGTTCAACCACATATTGTAATTTGGAATGTGAACTTGCTTAATTTCATTTGGTAAATTGTCTCAAGTTTATAGGGTGGTATAGTTTAATTTTTTTAAATATTGCTAAATTTTATATAGTAGTTTAGTAACTATTTATTACTTAGATTTACTATACTTCTGTCTAATAAAAGAAAGAATCCATTTAAAATGGATTGTATATGTATAGAAGTTTTTATGCATATACATATGTATGTTTGGTATATATGCACTTGTGTACACAGTAAATGATATGACACTAATCTGAAAAGTACTAAATAGTGGAATAGAGTTAGGATAAAACAACCTAAACAAAACAACCAAAATTAAAAAAAAAAAATTAAAAAAATAACTATTCCATTCATTCTGAGCATACCACACAGAATTACATTAGGAAAAACAAAAAATGGGCTTTTAATCTGACAGTAAACCCCCCCCCCCCAATATAGTAAAAATGAGATCCATTAATGAAAATAATTGATTTTATCTAAGCTATTTAAATACTTAGCTTATAATTAATTTTTTTAGTTGATGATGCAGTAGTTTTAGTTACATACTGGGTTGCTAAAGTGCAATTAGTACCAGTGTTATCATTTTAAGAACAAAATGAATGGAAATACACAGATAAAATTATGTTCTCCAGAATTGGAAGATGGCTGTGGTTCAAAAAAAGAAAAAAGTTTTCTTTGAATGGAATATTAAAAAGAAATGGGTAAGACATTTTAGAATGTGCTAAGCCCCAAGGAAATGGATTAGTGGTTCAATAATGGGATAGTACTACCTAAAGGCAGTTAGGTTTAAGAGATACTTCATTTTATTCAGAAAATCGCTCATGTGGTTTGCAGTTCTGGAATCTTTTCAGTTGTACAATTGAAACTATTTATTTGAAAAATAAAGGATTAAGAAACTAAGTTATGAAAGTACATTTGCATTGACAAAACGTGTTTTCTGTCTTTAGATTTTCTGATTTGGGTCATCGTGTTTTCCTCTTTTGTCTTTTGCATCCTGAAAGACTAGATGTGATTAGAAGTTAAATTTAAATTGCATGGATAAATGATTCACTTATTAGAAATCACAATTCACAACTTAATTTATCACATGCCTCCCTAATTTTTCACATGGTGATTACAAATGGGGGCTATATGAAAAATTGGAGACATACAAGATAAATTGCAAAAGCATGTGATAAATGTATTTATCATGCACCTTTTGGCAGCCTTACCTCCTCTCTGCTCACTTATCCATCTCTCCTGGGACTTATTCTAATGCTCTAAAACTAAGAACACAGTCAATCGCTAAAATTTTAAAATATCAAACTCTTCTAGAGCTGTTTTACCTCCTTTTTGCCAAATGGAGAATTGCTTTGTCCAGTTCTAGTCCTGCCAATTTTCTGTGCAGTATGGTTAATGTATGGTTGACAGCTTTTTGGTGCTGGAAAGTGCTGATTCCTAACATTGCAAACGGATACTGATTTGTTTTCTTGCACATCTGCTACAAGATATTGCATCCAAAGGACAAGATTTCGTTGTGCATGCCTACTTCAGACCTAGGTAGCTCTGTATTTAATGAAGTCTGTCTTCTGGCAATCACTGGATCATAGTTAAAACTGTATTTTACATGTCCACAATATCAATTGTAAAAGTTCATCATTGAACAGCACAGGTTTTCAGAGACACTTTTCTAAAACCAGATTTTAACTTTAATAAATAAAAGATATGGAAAATACTTTATGCAAATGATTGGACATAATAAAATGTATTTTAAATCTTTCTTTGTATTCAAACAAAGTATGTGTTCCAGTATAATTTCCTCAATTGCAGAATGAACTGTTCCTAGAAAGGGCAAAAGGTAAGGGGAAAAACTCCATAAAAATAATTGAAATGGAGCAAGGATTTGTTATTTTATAATATTACTGGTATTCATGGTGTAATACATTTTATTATATATGAGTATAATATTATAGTATTATATTGTTATTATATATAACGTATATGTAAGGTGTGTAATTTCATGTATAGTACACATTATTAGTGTATTTTAGTATATCGCATAAACATTCTTAGAGTAATTTTTTTTTTTTTTGTTGGAGAAAGAAATGTTCAAGTTCTTGTACAAGTGATCAGAGTTTAAATTTGTCATTTAATTTACATAATCCTTTTTTTTCTGTACAGGGAGAAATGTTTCTTTCATTTCTTTGAATAGTGGAACTAGATGAGAAAAATGCTTATTCTGGCACTTTCCCAAAAGGAAATATAGATTTTGATGTTGGTGAAGATGACTTCAGCAAGTAATACATAAAAAAACCCTAGCATTTCATGCAAGTTTATAAGAAGAAACTACAGAATAGAATAACTTTTATGAAGAAAGTCTATGCCTTACTTGGTGAATAGGTCCCTGTACTATCATAATAATGCCCAGTTCTACAACTACAAACACTTATTTGTTCAAAGTGAATATTAACATTGTAATTTACTATCTAATTACAATTTTATAGTAATAACTGCAAATGTGTTGCTAAAAAGCATCACATTCACTGCCTCGCATGATCAGACTGTTTTTAGCAGTGCAGTGTGATTTTGTCAATATACAGCATTTCATAGAAAGCTTTGACTTGGATTTAAAATATTTTTATACTCAAACCTATTTCTAATTTATTTTTTTTTTTAAAAACTTACTGTAAGTGATCGAATATCATGGTGACATTGAAGCTGATGAATAACTTGTCAGTTTAATGGAGGCAGGATTAAGCCCTGTGAACAATCAGTTTGCATAGCAAGCCTTATTCATGTAAATACATTTTATTTCTCAAGAAGTATATTTCACTAATTTGTAAGGTTCCAAAAGAATGGATTAATCTAGTAAAAGGTTGCTATTTTTGTCAGCTAATCTGAAAGACGTTTCACTTAAAGCTACAGAATTAAAGGACAATTAAGACAAAAAATGTAGTATTAATACTTAGAAATAAATCATTATTAAAATATATTTAATTGCCAGTGAAGATTAGTAAAAGATGTGAATTCGGAAAGAACATTATTGTGAAAGAAATGAAAACAAAAAAGTTTTAGTAGTAATAATAATGGTTTCCTTTCTAAAAAAATTGTATTAACTCAATTGTAACTTCCATAAGGAAGAAAAATTTCAGATAAGTTTAATTCGATTAATTTCCATTTATTTGAGGTTTATATAAATTAATATTGCATTAAATAACATAAATACAATATTAATAAGTTATTAAATATAAAAATAAGGATTTATGATAGTATTGCAGATTGAAAAATAACTGATGAATATCAGCATGTAAAAATCCTAGGGCATCTCAGATAAGTATGTAGTAACTGTCAATAGATATATCTCTATTTTAAGAGCCAACCTAACAAATGATACCAAGATGTTTGTTATATTAAAGATGTACTAAACCTGTAGATTCCTTCATGCACATGGATTGTGTGTGTGAATACTTGCACATGCCTCTTTATTATATATATAATATTATGGGTTGTGCTAGGGCATTATTCTCTGTTAGACAAAAGAAATTACAGCTTTACAACTTAGACCTTAATGCCTTCACTCACAAAGCTAAAAATGTTATCATAACTCAGCAGTCAATTATTATTTTATATGCAATATGAAGTATTGTGAGTTCCACTAATGGTGTCAAATTGCTGCCTGGTCGAACACCGTGTGATAGGTTTTTTCCACTGTCTGTGGATAAATACAGTATCAAGCCCCAAGCTGTTTACAGAAGAAATTCACTATTTCTTCTTCTTATCAATAAGGTTCAAATGTAAATTTCCTTGAAACGGTGCAGTGATGGGTTTTGTATGACTCTACCCTTAGAAAATCTTCCTGTCATCATTTATGCCTTCACAGAAAGGAAGACTTCAGAGTTCAAATGGGAGAAAGCGAGCAGTGACTGAAGAATAGCTGATATTTCATTGATTTTTTTTGCTTTGGTAAATTTACTGTTTTCTTGCTAAGGAAATGAACTATTGTGCACCATTCTTTACTGTTATCAGCTGATTGTACTTGTTTTACTGCATCATTTTGTTAGTCATAGATGGGTTTTTTGCATTATTGTGCAGTAGAATGAGTCTGAACAAAAATGTATGCAAACATTAAAAGCATATGTTCAGAATGCAGAATGCAAAAAAGCCTATGAGAATTTGCAGATAACTTTGCCTAGACAATCAATTTTTAAGCCATCATAATATACAGGGCTTCAACCTCATGAAATTATGCATGGAACAGACTGGGCTTGTTGAAGTGTTCTGAGACAGAGCAAACCTGGCATCTGTGTAGCCAGATAGATGTAAGCTGGTACTGTTAGCACTGGGATAGGCAAGTAGCTTGAGGAATATTCAGTGGGATTTTCAAGGGACAATAGAGATTTTTCGATGTAAGTAGAATGTGATTCATTAACAGGAACAAAACCAAGCGAAGTGCCTGAGCAGTCCACATGTGAGGAGTGGGAGTGTGTATACCTGAGGAATGCTATTAAAAAATTACTAAAGAATCATGGGGAACTGATCACTGAAAAGTTAATGTCTGAGGGTCTGCTGAAAATCCTGATGTTTGGGAGATATAATTTTTCTCTTATTTTTTTTTTGTAGGGAAAAGTTATAGTATTTCTCATTCTTCACAGGAACTTTGTTTCCTTCAAACCACGCAAAGACAGATACAGGCATTAGAGAGACATCACAATTTTGTTTGTAAGGTCATCTCTTCTGTCGAAAGTATTTTGTCACAGCATAGAGATGGCTATTTCGCTGCCAGAAAAGCCACTTTAAAAGATTGACAAGAGAGATTAAAGAGGATACAGAATTTTGGAAGACGTTCTTTTAACTTCTTAATGTGGTGCCATCTTGGCAGCAGCAGGTCTATGCGGGGATTAGTTAGGGACCAGACATTTCTGGAATTGTGTTCCTTTTTTGTCTCTTTCCATTTGGGGTATCAATTAAAAGCAATTTCACCAGGCAATAAAATAAGAGAGTGAACAGTAAATAAGCAGCAAGCAAAATTAAAAACAGCAATGAGCCTTATGAATATGGGAATGTTATATGGCTTGAAATGCATTTATTTTGGAGCTTAGCATGTTCTGGGAAAACATAATGACTTTTTGAATGTATTGTCTCATTTTACATTGCAGAGATTCTGGAGGCTGACAAGGAGCTAACACCTGAGCCCAAACATTCTCCTGAACCTTGGCAGTGACAGGCATGTTCATTCTGCAGCAGAGTTGTAGTTCCAAGTGGGTTCAAGGCATGGGAGAATAGCGGACTTTATCCTTGCAAGTTAAAAACTGGTTAAATAGCAAATCAACTGGGGCAGTGGATTTACTAACATGACTAATCTTTATGAAAATTGGTGCTGTAGTGGCTGTGACTGCAAGCTGCAATTTACAATAAATTTGTTTTGTTAACTGAATACTGGGCATGAGAGATCTCATCAGAAGTGGGAAACCTCAAGATACGTAGTTTCCCTGTCACTTAAAGCAATTAATAAATTAATTCATAGCAGCTTATAGTATGGATCTTAGCTACCAATGCCATTTGCATTCTGGTCTGGGAAAGCTTTTTTTGGGAATCCTAAATAAAGTCTAACAGAGAAAGGAAAAACAGTGAATGTGTCCTTCTGAATCATGTGATTATCCCGAATAATCTAAAAAATGGTTCAATGACGATTTATGCAAGATTAAACAGTTGCGCAATCCCCAGGGTTTGGTAAAGGAGAGATTAGTGGTTTACCTATCAGTAAATTTTAGGCTGATTACTTTAGCAAGATGTCAGTTTTTCATTAAAACACGATTTTACATAAGTGAAAATACTGGTCTGTAGTGTCACTTCCATGTTTTCTCTGTGGCCATATCAATAATAGGGTAGAATTTCATTAAAGTAAGGCCTGAAGGCTGCACAGATAGATTTTGTTTTTAAATAGGACTATCTATACAGATTATAAGAGGAAGGTGTTGTGAATATGGTATTTCAGGAACACTAGGAAGCAATTAGCATTCCATATAGTGAATTTTGAGGGTCAGACGGGCATTAGCTAGGATCAGGTTTTCTCATTCACCATACTGTGTTACTTATGGATAAACAAGGTGATACAGTGTCTTGCTAATACTTGGGTATCATTATATAATACAACTGTGTTCTTGAGAGACTGTTGAAGGCCATTTCCAATTACCATGTATATAGGAAACATTGGTTTCAAAACAGTGAGATTCTGTTTGACACAGCAAGCAAAATACAATCAGGTCATATGAGTGTGTGCTGTCTTGAGAAAACAGTTATTTCTGTGTGTGTGTACACTACAGGAGAGAACAATTTTGTGTATTGAAAGCTGGAGTTCATCATGACAGTAGGAAAGGTATTTGGCTTTTTAAGACAGAATTCTAGATGCAAAGATCACTGAGTTCATGCTACCACCCAGATGAGTTTGAGAGTGTGCCAAGAAACTAAAAGCAGTTGATAAACCCCAGAAAAGTAGTAAATCAAAAGCTAGAAAGCTTTTGAAAATTTTAAGAAGCTGGGGTATACACAGGGATGATCATATAATACTGAAAATGAGCTTATTTCACAGGGAATGTTATGTACCAGCATGTTAATGGTCAGGCCCTAAGAGCTTTGCACTTTCATTCTAATGAGCGCCCAAGAAGTTTGCATGTTTATGTGAAGATTATCTATTTTTCTTATGATGAGCTTAAACCCCTAGCCTGTGTTTTATGTGTATCCTTTAATCTAGACTCTGTATTGGTGGGATTATTCACATGAATGAGATTTTGCAGGCTTGGTCCCAACATGTATACAGTGGATTATACTGATACATTTGCTATATCATTGGTCAAAATGAATTCAGTTGTATTTAAGCATAAACTGCTGTATAAACTGCAACTCACTTTCCCAGGATACTATCTAGTAAAGAATGAGTTACATAGTGCACTATTCCTCTGTACCAAACAAGACATAGACAAATCTCAAATCCTCTATTCCACTGCTTTCAACTTCATTCAGGAGCATAATCTGATACTGAATTGTTCTCAATATATTGAATATATTGTCTAAAAGGCAAGATTCCCATGTGCCAGTAAACTGCAAGTTCCAGAAGCAGAAAAATTCTTGCTTAACCCTTAGGGTGGAAGGAGAATGAAAAGCTTTCTGTAGGATTTATGTGCATCTTGAATATGTGTTCTTGAACTATTTCCCTGACCGTTTACCAATACTCTCCTGTCTCCTACTATTTGCACTGCCTGTGAGATAATAACATATCCATTGCTTATCACAGTCATGGACTTTCCTGTCCTTTCTTTTCACTAAGTTTAGCCCAATGTCTTACTTGGCATTATAGGTATGTGTATGATTAAATTCAAGAACGTTGGTAATCCCATTGATATCAAAAGGACTTTAGTATGCAATTAGCATGCACATACCTAAGTACTTAGCTGAGTTGTAGCTTATGCATTCAGAAATATGGACGTTCTTGCAAAATCCATTGATTCCAATCCACATCATTGGAACTGTTCCCATTTTCTGTAGTGAGATTTTGAACAGGCTCCATATTGTCCTGGGTTCAGCAGTCGCAGTCATTTTTCTCCTCCTTAGTAGCTGGTGCAGTGCTGTGATTTTGACTTTCAGCCTGGAAAACAGCACTGATAACACCGATGTTTTTCGTTGTTGCTCAGTAATGTTTACTCTGACCAAGGACTTTCTGAGTCTCATGCTCTGCCAAGGAAGAGGAGAAGCCGGGAGGAAGCAGAGACAGGACACCTGACCCAAACTGACCAAAGAGGTATTCCATACCACAGCACGTCATGCCCAGGATGTAAACTGGGGGCAGTTACCTGGAAGTGCTAGATTGCTGCTTGGGTTGGGCTTGGTATCGGTCAGCGGGTGGTGAGCGGTTGTATTCTCTCCCCTTGTTATTTCCCTTATCATTATTATTATTGGTTGTAGCAGCAGTGGTTTTGTGTTACACCTTCGTAACTGGACTGCTCTTATCTCAACCCATGGGAGTTGCATTCTTTTGATTCTCCTCCCCATCCCTCTGTAAGCAGGGGGAGGAAGGGGGCGGGGAGCAAGTAAGCTGCCCGGCTGACTGGGCTTAAACCATGACACATATGAAAACAGGTTTAAGCTACTTGTAGAATTGAAGGTGTCTGAAGAAAAAAGTGGTTGCACATTGGGAAATTCATGTTAATAAATAGTAATTCAGGCCTGTAAACTATGGTAACTACCACAGCAGTCATCACAGCTTCCATGATATTGGCTTTTCATGACACTGTGCTTCTAACTGATCAGTTCTTCTCTTGCATCAAAATCAGCTAAATAGATACATGCTTTATTATTATGTACAGAAAACTGCATTAAAAGAACATCTTAAAGTGTCAGAGTTAGTAACTCCAAAGTTAATAAATACCTAAATAAGGTAGGAATTAATTATTAGCCTTAATTCATGTCCCATGTCTGTATATACAGTGGAACAATGATAACTACATAATGAGAACACTGTGTTTTTGTGGGACCAAACCTCCTTTAGCATACAGAAATAAATATTTTGAGTGAGAAGTTATTCATTCTTTTTGCTTTCCTTGGTTAAGGTGTGATCTCAGGACATATTTACTGTACACTATTTACATTTTGCTTTCAAGACATTAAACTTTTGTGAGCTTTTCCTTGGAACACATCATGCATTGCAAATCAGAATTTATCATAATATTTCTGTGAAATGGGTGACTGTTCTTATCTCTGATTTTTAATATAACAAACTGTGGCACACATTCAATTAAATCCAAAGTTTCTGTGTTTTTCTTTGCCTGGGATGAGACACTGTGCTCAGACTATTTGTCTGTAAATGTAGTCAAAAGTATATGTGTAGCCCAAAGTGTCTGGAATGCATAAATTACACAATTAGTCCCAATTCCCGCACTCATTCACTCTGTTTCCATCCTAGCTGTTTACCAGAGTGGCTTCACTGTACTTTATCTCAGCTAACTCCTGCCTTTAGTCTCTGTAGTAATACAGTTTTAATGTTCTTATTTTCTCCACAGCAGCTTGTCTTATCTTGGCATTGTTTCCAAATCTTCCAAGAGAAAAGGTGACCAAGAACATACTGACAATGGCAGGACAAAGGTAATGCGCAGTTTCAGACTAGGGAGGATCTGCCTGGCTAAAAGGAAATATAAATTCACTAAGAAGGTAATATAAATATAATATAATATAAATTCCTAAGAAGCTTTAGGACAGAGGTTGAGAGAGGTTGTGTACTCTCCAGGTATTGGAGGTTTTCAAGATCCAAGTGGACAAAGCACTAAGAAATCTGATCTGAATTCTGGGTTGACTCTGCATAGAGCAAGAGATTGGACTGGAGGCCCACCAAGGTCCCTTCCAACTTCGGTGATCCCATGATTCTGTAAGAGCATTGCTGGAGCTCTGTACTATAGGTCTTTACGTTGTTACTAAGTTTTGGAGAATTGGGTTTGTACATTTTGTTGTTTTTTGTTTTTTTTTTATCTCCAGTTTTGTACTTGTCTGATTTAACTGATTAAGAAGGTTGTCCTTCAGGTCCTTTCTTTCATTTCTTTCTTTCCTTTACAATTTCAGCTTCCCTCCCTGCCTCTGTTTTTCATACCTTTTCCCTCAAGTTTTGGAGCACAAAAACTTTTAAAGGAATGAGTTGCCAGTATTTGGTGACCCTGGCAAAACATTGTGTATTCTCTTCACTGTATTTTTGAAATGAACTGTTTTGGCTGGAACTTTCAGAAAATATTAATCATCTGGAGGCAAACACCCAGGAAAGAAAATTGTATCCTGATCTATTGCAGTTAAAGAGCAGATGAAAACAGTGTGTTATAATTAAGAGTATGAACAGCTTCATCTCTGATAAAACTGATTCAGGGATTCAGCTTTGATATAAATCAATAAGATATTTGTACTATAATGAAAGGGAAAATGTATTTTAATCATAGGAGTTTAAGAGATGTTCTGCTAAACTTTCCATGGGAAAATGGTTTGGGCATGTGCATGTACATTTCTAAACACTCCTGGACGTGCAGATACCCACCTGGAGAAGCATGAGGGAAAGCTTCCTCCCCTGGAAATGTAATGTGTAATTAAGGAAGCAAACTTCATGTTTAAAATAAATATTTAAATATCGATATACATATCAATATTTAAAAACTGACATAATGTTAATTGTGAGGGCTTTGTGCAATTGTGTCAATGATTTGGACTTAATCTACTAACTTGAAATATATTTTTATAACAATAAATGTATTTTTATTAAGAAAAAAACTGGGATAGCACATTCCTCTTATATTTGTAAGAGAATAATTAAACTAGTTATATTGTTACAGAACTTAGCTAGCATTTTTCAAAATCCTAAATAAAGTGGAAAGACATTGAAAACAATCTTTTGAAAATTACACATTTTAAGCATTTTTTTCCCCAGTACAGTGTTTCTCAGTGTATTAATATGATATGCCCTGAAAAATGAATTAATTAAGCCCACACATTATTGATTATCATCCATCCTTTGCAACTATTTATAGCATTTATTCGTGCCTCAGCTGTACTTGCATATTCTTCAGGGCTCAGCATCAGTAGCATTGATACTTTTGGTAGTATTAGTATACCACTCACATTCAGTAAAACTTCACCTATATATAAATAATTTCAGACTGCCAAGAGATTAAGAAAAATTCTTGCAGTTGTCTGTGATTGGAATTTGGGTATTAAATCTGACTTTGAAATCTTGTTCCTGAACCTGTTGCTAAAGTTTTCATTACTTTTATAAGGAGAGGGTTGTTTGGTCAGAGATTCTGAAAAACTGAGTAGGTGAGTTGGAGGGCAGGGGAATTACTGAAAATGTCTTCAGTGAATAAACCTGTAAAATTCTGTGTGTCACAAACAGGACTGATACTGGGCTGTCCTGGGAGAGAGAATGTAAGGAAGAAAATGTCTGTAAAGCTCACCCCCAGTGATATGGGTAAAGCAACATAATAATGAAAAAAGAGTCAAAATCAGGAGAGTATACACAGCCAAAAGCCATTTTACTTGTGTGGCTTGGTCTTTGTGCCTTTTGAAAATAAAACATGATGTTTCATTGGCCTCTCTCTCTAGATCTCAGAGGCATTTATTCATAGCAGCTCTGTATTTAGGCAGATACCTCATCATTTTTCATCTAAGTCATCAAAATTTTAAAAAGGACTAAAAACCCTGATATGCTATTAATAAAATATGGGAAGGAGGACAGTGATAGAATAAGAGTTCATATATTTGAAGGAATACCCACCAGAAAGCCCTTTCACAGTATTTGCAATGTTTTCCTATTGTTTACATATTACAAACAAAGGATAAAATACAATATGATCAATGGTTAGAGCTGAAATCTTATGGATGTTGTGTGACAGTATAGACATACTCAATCTTCACTCAAAATTCACAGTTTGTATTTCCTCCACTGTAATAGACCCTGTGCTGTGGCTTTCAATAGTTGCAAATTAAGTCTGTCATAATTACTTTCTTTCCTCCCCCCCCCCCGCCCAAATATTTCTATCCTTGCTGTAAATTATAATTCTGTTATTTCCAGTATTGATATTGTGATGTGTCTGCTAACATAGCACAGTATCTGGAGACATGTATATATCTTTTTTGAATAGTTTTCTTTCACCCTCCCCTACTTTTATCGGTACACCTGATTTCTCTTGGCTCTGAGCCCAGTTTGGTTTAATTTTTGTTTATTCTGTACAAGATTCCAGACTCTGCTTTGAGATGGGCACTGTATAAATTAATAAATAAATTCAATATATTCTTGCTTTTAGTGGGTTGCTTGGCACATCTGTTTTTCAGAGGTTTCTAAATCTTCATGATCTGCATAAGATATCTTTAGTTGCATAGGATTAGGAAGAGTATCATATTTTTAACATGTACAGGGTTTCCCATTAAAAAGTCATCATTTACTAACAGTTACAGGGCTCTGGCATATTGGATAACGCAGTATGTCTCAATAGTTGGAATGTAGAATAATGGTTCTACTTAAGACACTATGGGTATCTTAACTATGGTAAATACTTGGGTTTTTAATGCTGAAAATCTGTTTTGTACTCAGAAAGTTTTTAAAGGTTTTCTATTTTATAATCTCCTCATACATAAATATATACATTGCATCCTGCTGAAAATACTGATGTTCCTTCAGTGTTGCAAGAGCTTTCACAGGTGTAATTGTACAAAACAGTTGTGACAGGACTGGCAACAGCATTATCGGTTGTTGGTAGTTGCACTGTTTTGGCATAACCAATGTGGTAGGCAGGCGAATACTTGTGGATCCAGTGGGGATTAAGGTCTGACCTGAACACTGACTTTATCAGCACTGTGAAGAGGGAGTGCTTCTACGTATGCCCAAAAGTAAACCTTTAGGTACATAAGGAGCTCTCTGTGAAAGAACCGTTGATGACTTTTGGCATTAGGTTCTAACTGAGCAGAGATACCGGAGAATCTGAATTTTGTATTAGTGCTTGCCTCCTGTCTTATGTCTCCTTCTTATGGATTTGACCTCAAGCCTTTAAACCGCTTCTTGATAGTCTGGAGAAGTCTTTCAGAAGTGCAGTTACTGGGTAAGAAAACACAGGTATTTCAGCAAATTTTGTGCACCTGGATCTTCATAAATATGTTCATCAGCAGTGTTCTCTAATATCTATGGTTTCTGAGAGTGAAGTCCTCCAGTGCTCTTGGCCAAGAAAAAGGTTATTTGCCTATATTGCCCATATATGGCCCACACAGATGGCAGCAAATACATGCTTCTAATTATGTTTACTGGATATCTCATATTCATGTCTGATATGTTTGAAAATATATTATTGCCTCTAATATGGCAAGCCTAAGACAAGGAAGATATTACCTGGGCTCTCCCCAGGTCTGCCTGAGAGAGTGCTGTGTACTGTAAGCAAGATTCATGTCATATACATGTAGCCCTAGTGTGAGGTCCTACATTATATAAATTCCTCCGCCACTGAAAGGCACTGTTAGGAACTGTGAAATGGTGCCACATCTCTCACAATGTCTCATGGCTGGGTTAAAGGGAATGCTGTAGTGGAGCAATGCCACTATTTTGCTGATACCTTTTTTTATGATATAAATAAATATAAAAATGAAATGCCTGGATGCGTTATCAGTAATTTGTCCTTGTATTTCATAGCTAGTGTTTCTGACACAAGACCTTATAATAATATATAAAATGAGAAGTGTGCAGAAAATAAGCTCCTAAAACATGGGCTTATTATGAAACAGTAGTTAAAAAGGGAGAGAAAGGGGAAGAAGCAGGTGTCTGGAGGCACCAACATGTATTAAAATACAGTGGTGCAATGCACCTTACATAAACATAAACCAACAACAAAAAAAATCCTTTATTTTTGGAGGAAATACAGAGAAACATTTCTTTAAAGATTATTTGGTATTTAAACATCAGATATCATTGCTACTGAAAGTAACCCAGTACATGAGGGATGCTCTGAAGTAAGAAACATGATGATAGAGCTGAAGAAAAGGAACAAGAATGGAAGCAGAATTAAAATGGTGCAGGCAGGGAAATCTTTGAGTGGCAATGTCTCCCATTTCTTTCCTAAGCACATCCACACTTAGTTTCTAAGAAAGCAGGAAGGACGTATAGGCAAATTGCCAACCAGATGGTGCAATTGAATATGAAGAATGTATTTAGAAGGGCAGTGTAACACAGAATTAAAAAATCCTATCACTTGCTTTCCTAATACAATACAGGACAAAATTCACACAGAAGGAATAAATGCTAACTGTATACTTATGCCTTCTAGTCATTTTTGTGACTTAGCTTCAGAAAAACTTCCACATTTCAGTTCTCTGTAGTGTCTCCTACACCAAAGTCATTTATTTGTGTTCCAATTGTACGTTTCATCACAGATTTTTAAAAGTGCCTTATTGTTGCCTAAATAGGTTTCTGCTAAGATACAAAATAATTTGACTGTGAGAGAAGGTCCATTTTGAGGACTTCTGTAGTTTCTGCTTCTATGTAGCATGAAGAAAAGAAAATGGTACTTGCTATCTAGACTTCTACGTAGTCAGTAGATGGAGAGGCTGCTGGTAGAATTAGTGGCAGTGCAAGGAATTATCCTATTTCTCATATGTCATGTAATTTCCAATTTATTACTGAAACTTCATGGTGTGTCTGTTTGCATTTTGTCTTTGCAATATTTTTTTAATTATTTTTTGCTTTCAATATATTTTTATTTCCATCATATTTTGGCCTTTTTAAATACACAACTGGGTGTGTAGTACAGATATTATGCATATATGGGAATACACGCTCCCACCCTACTGTTCTGACTTGCTTTTACATTTCAGAAAATATACGCATAAAGTTTTTTAACAAGAATACTTTGTATTTGTTTTAACATAATATTTGCTTATTAGTAGCATAGTTTTTGTTATGTGATTGGGTGTAACAATTTCATATTAAAATATAATCAGAACTTGACAAATCTAGTCATAATTGAAGAGAGGAAGCCATATCTTGGCAAAAATGTAAGAGCCAGCCATCTGTCTTGAATATTGTCAGCCTTTTTGATTTGACTTTCATGTCTATATCTTAATATTCTATAAATAAATATATGGAATGTCTATCTTCTACCTTTATTCTTGTGAACATCTACCAAATGAGATTCAGCTACAGCATATGAGCATTACGTCTCTAAAAGACCTGCCAGCCTCTTCCTCTGCCCAGTCTTAATTGGTCTTTACATGGTGCTGTTGAGAGGCAGGTGCTTCAAAATGGCTTCACTAAGGGGAAATCCTACCTTACCAATTTGGTGGCCTTCTATGATGGGGCTATGGAACTGGTGGATAGGGGCAGAGCAGTTGGCGTTGTCTACCTGGACTTGTGCAAAACATTTGACATTGTCCCACACGACATCCTTGTCTCTAAACTGGAAAAACATCAATTTGATAGATGAACCACTCAGTGGATAAAGAATTGGCTGGATGGCCAAATTCAGAGAGTTACAGCCAATGGCTTAATGTCCAACTGGAAACAGGTAACAAGTGGTGTCTCTCAGGGGATGACGTTGAGACCAGTCTTGTTCAACATCTTTGTTGCCAACAGTACAGTGGGATAAAGTGTGCCCTCAGACACTTAGTGCCAGTAACACCAAGTTACGTGGTTTGATTGACATGCTGGAGGGAAGGGATACCATCCAGAGGGACCTGGACATACTTGGGAGGTGGGCCAATGCCAACCTCATGAAGTTCAACCAAGCCAAATGCAAGGTCCTACACCTGGGTTGGGCACAGCTACAGGTTGGGCATAGGAAGGATTCAGAGCAGCCCTGGGAGAAGGATTTGGGGGTATTGATTGATGAGTAACTGAACATGAGCTGGCTTCAGTGTGCACTTACAGCCAAGAAACCAACTGTATCCTGGGCTGCATCAAAAGGAGCATGACCAGCAGGTTGAAGGAAGTGATCCTGCCCCTTTACTCTGCTCTTGTGAGACCTCACCTGGAGTATTGTGTGCAGTTCTGGTGTCCTCAACATAAAAAGGACATGGAACTCTTGGAACAAGTCCAGAGAAGGGCCAAGAGGATGATCAGGGAGCTGGAGCACCTCCCATATGAAGACAGGCTGAGAAAGTTGAGGCTGTTCAGCCTGGAGAAGCGAAGGCTGCATGGAGACCTCAGAGCAGCCTTCCAGCATCTGAAAGGGGCCTACAAGGCTGCTCTCCATCAGTGAGAGGGACTCTCCATCAAGGACTGTAGTGATAGGACAAGTGGTAACAGGATTAAACTTAAACAGGGGAAGTTCAGGTTAGATACAAGGACGAAATTCTTTCCTGTGAGGGTAGTGAGGCACCTGAAGAGTTTGCCCAAAGAAGTGGTGAATGCTTCATCTCCGGCAGTGTTCAAGGCCAGGTTGAACAAAGCCTTGGGTGAGATGGTTTAGTATGAGGTGTTCCTGCCCATGGCAGGGCAGTTGCAACTAGATGGTCTTAGTTCCTTTCCAGCTTTAACTATTCTATGGTTCTATGATTTATGTCTGCTCTACCATAGCCACTCTTTTGAGTTCAATATAGCTATTATGGTACTTAAAATTAAACATATTCTGGCTCGATGCCTTTGTTCATAGCATATCTGTTTAGCCTGTTATTTCAGGTTAAGGGTCATAGGAAATAAATCCCTGTTTAGAAAAGGCAACAGAAGAAAACACAGCCTTTCCTTTTTCTGGTAGGCAGTATTCTGCCTTCAGAGTCAATACTGAGTTCATGGGCATGGTGTGAATTGTCCAGGCTTTGCTGGAGCTGTCAGTGTTCAGTTGGATAAGACATGACACTGGGATTTTGATCACTTGTGGTCATTAAAGTTCTCATGTAGTTATTATAGGATAGTGCAAATTAGTCCTGGTGTTTCAGTCTAATCCCTGTTTATGTATTTCCTGCAGTTTGAGTTGGGTAGGTTCCTTTTTCACCCTTCAGTGTGTGCTGCTAGATAATGACCACAGCTTACCGAAAGACAGCACTGTAAAAACTCCATGTGATAAAAAGTTCAACATATTATTTGGCATCTAACAAAACAAATACAGTAAACTGTGCAAGAGTTTTTGAGCATAGCAGGAATACAAAGTATGTGAACAAGTTGCATGTTTTGTAAAACACTGTTTACAATTTGCACTAAAGAGTCAGTGTTCCTCAGTGAATTTTGATGAAGCCAGCAGAGCTGCATGCATGTATGTCTGTGAAGAATCTGGTATGTTATTGAGTGACTAGATGCGACTGATGAGCTGGTGTTCTGAATTTTGCACTGAGATCTTAGTGACGCACAGTTTTTGGAATACGCTATGGAATTTGCTTTAATGTAAAAGAAAATATCTCATGAGCTGAGATTATATATTTTTTAGATTTATTTCCTCCCTTTGCAGGCTTTGCATGCATCACCAATGTAAAGCAAGTGAGAGAATCATCTGTCTTTAGGGGTGTGATTGTCCACATTCTTGGAGAAAGGTCAGTGAGTAGTGGGTATTAATTAATCCAGCTGGGCACACAGCATCCCAGGTTTAACAATGTCCAAGCTTTTTATAATGATGATAGATTTTAAGGACCTGCCTTTTAGTAAT